>NC_136069.1:1727631828-1727849828 GCF_964261635.1 Lissotriton helveticus | reverse complement strand
TGTGCCACATCATGTGGCATGCTTCATTATTGAGTCCAAGTCATGTGGCATGCTACATCATCGAGTCCACATCATGTGGCACGCTTGATCATCGAGTCCACATCATGTAGCACGCTTGATCATCGAGTCGACATCATGTGGCACGCTTGATCATCAAGTCCACATCATGTGGCTTGCTTCATCTTCGAGTCCACATCATGTGGCATGCTTCATCATCGAATCCAAGTCTTGTGGCATTTTTCATCATCAAATCCAGGGCATGCGGCATGCTTCATCATCGAGTCCACGTCACGTGGCATGCTTCATCATTGAGTGCACATCATGTGGCGTGCTTCATCATCAAGTCCACATCATGTGGCACGCTTGATCATCAAGTCCACATCATGTGGCACGCTTGATCATCGCGTCCACATCATGTGACACGCTTGATCATCAAGTCCACATCATGTGGCTTGCTTCATCTTTGAGTCCACATCATGTGGCTTGCTTTATCTTCGAGTCCACATCATGTGGCTTGCTTCATCTTCGAGTCCACATCATGTGGCTTGCTTCATCTTCGAGTCCACATCATGTGGCTTGCTTCATCTTCGAGTCCACATCATGTGGCATGCTTCATCATCGAATCCAAGTCTTGTGGCATGTTTTTTCATCAAACCCAGGGCATGCAGCATGCTTCATCCTCGAGCCCACGTCACATGGCATGCTTCATCATTGAGTGTACATCATGTGGCATGCTTCATCATCGTGTCAACATCACGTGGAATGCTTCATCATCAAGTCCACATCATGTGGCATGCTTTATCATCGAGCCCCTCCTTGCCGTGTCTTGCAGTGCGTTGGTGCACAGTGGGCTCACAAGGAGTTCTAATGAGCTCTTGGATGGGGGTAATGTGTGTCAGCACTGTTTCCTCACACAACATGTAGTCTAGCAAAGTTTACCAGACCCCTAACATAGCATCGCAACACCTTGCTTTCTGCCTGAAGTCAACCTCTAGGGACCTCATTAGATATGAATACGGTGTGGTGTACCACTGCCTCCATTTAATATTAACCCTCCAATCACATAGTTCAATTTACTGACTGTAATGAAGTTGACTTTTAAGATGTGGAGTACATTAAAATCAAGTTGCAATTGTCAAGGTGCTAATGTTGTGTCCTTCATTACTACCTGAGACAATTCTAAACTGTGTTTAATTGTAAAAGTTGTTTTTGCTTTATAAATCCTTTATTTTATCTCAAAGAAGCCTGACAACCTTAATACCCTCATAACACAAAGAACTCGGAAGGAGGATCCAAGGGATAGAGTTTAGAGACCTGCGGGAAGTGATTCCACTAAAATTAAAATCATAACACAAAATTCTTCTTGGGTCTAAGGCAGCCTGAAATCAATATAGGAAAAAAAAGAGAGAAAGGAAGATAGAGGTGAATGTACGTCTCCCTAACAAACCCCAAGAGGGGAGCAATCCCTTTCAGGACTAATGCCCTCACCCACCATATTTGGCATGCTTCATCATATGGGCTTCTCCTCCCAGTGGGAAAACCTAGTCCAACTGAGGGTTACAACTCCCTCACTGTGAGGTAGGAGGTCTGGGATGTTTTTGTAAATTGTCAAAGTTTGTTACCGATGCTAAAATGCCATATGTGAGCAGTAAGGTGATGAGAGGTTGCAGCGCAATAAGTAAGTGAAAGTGAGTTAAAACTGCCTGGTGAGGATGAAAAGATTCTTTATTAGCTCTTCCGAACTTGCATGATAAAAAAAGCGGTGCAAAGCTGTATCAAATTAAACTGCTGAGGTGTATAGAGAGGTCAACATTTTCTAGCCTTTGAAATCTATAAAAGTATATACGCTTTCATCAGGACCAAAGGGCAAACAACGCTGCTGCTGAAAAATAGTGAAGAAAAGATAAGACAAACATTGATACAAAACCAGTAATCCTGAGTTTGATTCGGTATTACTAGAACTTTGTGTGTAAGAATGAGACATAGAAAAATAGCAACAAATCAAAAAGGTGTGTAAATCCCAACATGATAAAGACTTATAATGACTAATTAGTCCTACATCACTGTGGAGTCCAACAAGGTACTCCTATGTTGTCTATTCATCCAAAATTGTAGGACAGGCTAACCCACCTTAACCTGGGAAGGGAGCCCCGCTCTGAAACAATAAGAATGTAGTATGGACACCTATCGATTGAAATCATACTTAAGTGCTGGTGGTGTACCTAACGATTCACGATACAATTTTGCTACCACCATTGCTGCATGCGAAGGTTTCTTCTCAAATTGACAGCCAAAGTGTTATTTTAAAACCATGTTCTACTGTATATTAACTGGTTGTGGAGATGACACCCTCAACGTCATTCCACAACGTGAAGTCCATCTTCGATAAGGTCTTTGCTACTCTTTAACCTCCCTGTGAAGACAAAATCTGACAAAGTCCTGCCCTTTCAGGGCTTTGAGTTCAAGGAGTACCTGGAGGCCCTGGAAATCCACCACAAGATCACACTCTAATGTCCACAGTCAAATGGTGAAATAGAAAGGTTCATGAGGACATTAAACAAGACCCTACAGATCAGTGTAGACCAAAGTGACAACCTGAGTGGGGTCTGTAACTTTCCAAGAGCCTATCGCCACACGCCCCACACCACAACACTATGTGTACTGTTGTAAATAAATTAGGTAGGCAGCAGGACACGTCTTCAGGTTATTAAGATATATTTATTACGGTAGATAGAAGAAGACAGCAGAGCAGTAAAACCTCACAGCTGACCAGACCAACTGCCAAGGCTGGAATCTTCCCACACCAGATAGAAGTAGCCGTCCACTAGCACCAGTGTCACCTGCCCATCATGGAAGCTCCCAAAGACAGCACTGCAGTTGGTCCGTGGGCTTAGACAGGGGTGTTTGATAAGAATGCAAGCACTGTTTCCCACTCCCTGTAATTTGACATGGGTTTGAGTTTGAGTTTAGTTTAAACAATTGCTTGGTTACTTAAAAACCTTGCAATAAATATACAGGATATATGTTTACATAGTGAGTTAAAATCATTAATACAATCTTCCTATTCAGCTGTTCAAATGTAACAGATTAAAAAATTGAAGATGCTGGTACACATAAATATTTCAATTCATATATATGTAATTTGACATTAGAAAGCTCGGGTTTGTTGTCGATGTCCGTGTCCATCCCTGGGAACCAGACCTTTTCTCTGAGTCTTGCCTTCTTCTTGGCCACTCCCTGGTGTCCCTGATGGCCCGACTCGATGGTGCTACTCCACACCATCAGTGGCACTACTACCTGCTGACTACGGAGCATGAGGCTGTCCCCGGTGCAGTAGAGCTCATCCCCAACTCTCCACAGTTGTGATATGATTAACCTCTCGGTTGTGCTCCAACGATTGGTGTTGTCCAGGAAGTGCTTCCACTGGTGGTGCTGCAGAGCTTGTAGTGCCTTCTGCAGGCAGGCATCCTCCTGCATTGCTGTGCAGTTTCTTTGAGGGTCATTGCTTTTGGGCATGCTTCCTGAGAAAAGTTGTGGATTAACGCCTCAGCCCTTCCCCATCACTATTCCTCAGGTGAGCATCTCTTAGCAGATAGTTGTCCAGGTTCCCCACCCCATAGCAGTAAATGACCGTGACGGTTGTCTGCTGGAGCTGCACTGCACACCTCTCAATCCACAGCAGCGAAGGGTGTGAGGGGAGTAATTGGCTTGTGATCAGTGACTACTTGTACGCGATTGAAAACCACATGCCATGAGACGCATAAGGACTTGTTTACAAGGAACCTATGCCACCAATGCATAATTTCTTTTAAATGCAACAGCAGCGCTTTCTTTGCTCCATATTTACAAGATGACGCATCTAAGCAGATATCACTTTTCACCGGCCTGTGTCAGTTTTTACCTTCCTCGGAATTGGCTGTGTTGCGTTAGTTTTAATATTAGGAAAGTAGGCGTTCCCACTTAAAATCCCCCATAAACCTGATGCACTGGTATTTATGTTTTTTCCCAAAGTGACACGTCTTCAGGAGGTGTGTTGCTGAGCTTCAGAAGAGTCAAAATACCCATGCCTCTAAAACCCAGGCATAGGAATGCTGTATTGGCTGTTTCAGATACATTTGACCAGCTGAAGTGACTTGAAACAGTTAAATCTGCAATAAGTCTCATCCTCTCAATAGGTAAGTACACACATAAGGTAGGTAACATAGAAAATCACCCATTACACACCACTAACAACTTATGTCACACGTATGTAGGCATAGTGGTACACATAAGTACATTATGCCCACTTGTAAGTGTGACATCCAGAACCAATTTAATAGACTGCAAGAAGAGTTTTTCACCACTTGACACTCCATTACATTAGTCCCCGTCTAGTAGGCTACTTTGCTCAATCAAACCAACGCATTACCTCTTTTTTTTTAATGCACTGCTGTAATGGAGCCAATTTTATGACCAACTACATGACTGCACCTTTTTTGGGCCCGATGGTTTGTGGCATCATTCCCACGGATACGTCAGAATTTCTGATGAATGCTTGGGACCTTGCGTCATGGAGCCTTGTATATTATCTACAGCACATCCATGGTGTCATAAGGATTTTTCACGCATGCACAAGACATTTTGATGCATTGCTGCCTTGGCGCATCGATGTGTCATTTCTTGTAAATATGCCCCTTCCTGCATTAGCACTTCTCTGAGTCCCACTGGTTTTGCATCAACAAGCAGCTCGATCTTCTGGCGGGGGTTAAAGTATGCCATGGTGGCAAACCCTCAGTACGGAGTTTTTGATGCCCTCAAAGGCATCTTTCACCTTACTATCCCACCTCCAGATGATGTTGGCCATAAAGGCACAAAGTGGCGGTATCCGCTGGCAGCAGGTCCCCTCACGTTCCTGTCCCTGCTCTGTCTCAGCACATGGTGGCACATCCCGCTTATTTATTTCCCCCTCACCTCACCTCCCAGACAGTGCCAGAAGCTTCTCAAATTCTCTGGCGAACTGGCTCAGGGGGAGGAGTAGAGCACCCTGGGTGCCAGGCTTTCCCTCCAAATACTGAGATTGCTGGGTACCAGACAACTAGACTGCTAACCCACTGCAGTCAGATGGCACAACACATAACCATAGCACCCATTTTAAAAATAGCAGTTCACAGATGGCACAACACATAACCATGGCACCCATTTTAAAAATAGCAGTTCACAGATGGCACAACACATAACCATGGCACCCATTTTAAAAATAGCAGTTCACAGATGGCACAACACATAACCATGGCACCCATTTTAAAAATAGCAGTTCACAGATGGCACAACACATAACCATGGCACCCATTTTAAAAATAGCAGTTCACTAGCGTACATTTTCTTGATGGGGGATTGATAACTGCACACCATTGCATTGCATTTAACATTTGACATTACACAGGGCATCTCATACCTCACATGGCCTATACATTACCATGGGGGAGACATACATAAATATTGGGGGATGAAAGTGAACGATTTTGGGGGAAAAGCACCAAGTGCAACACTTCGTAATTCCTTCGAGCTTTAAGGTATTTAAGCATCCTGGATTTTGTCAATCTTTGGTTCAAGAGTGAACACTTCCGCCGATGCAACGTAGGACCATACTAGGCCAGCCTTATGTGGGTGGCACGCATATATGATAGTGTTCTTCCAGGGTCGTAGAGCACAGGAATGGCATTGTTTATGTTTATGACACCCTGCAGTCCATATCGTGTCTCAGGTGCCGAGGAGAACCCACAATTTTGGCATTTGTACAAATGAGTGGAGAACACTGTAATGAATTGGCTGTCATTGTCAAATTCTATCTAGAGGTACCTAGCATTCAAATCCAGATTTGCAAACCTACTGAGAGCCATTTAAATTGGATATTAGGTCATCATATGGTTGGGTCAAGGGTCATTCCTTTCAGATAGCCTTGCTTGGGAGCTTCATTGATACGCATAGTCAATGGAACTGAGTTGCTTTAGCTTTGGCACAACCACAAGCAGATATACCCAAGTGGTGGCCCCAACACTTTCCCAATGACTCCTTGCTCCTCCAGCTTTTGCAGTTCCTTGTCCACTAACTGGTGGAGGTGGAAAGGCCTGAGTGAAGGTGGTTGCACAGTGTGGCCCATGTGCAGCTTGACAGGTGATCTCTTGAGACATCCTAGCCCATGGAACAGTTATGGAAGCTATTTCAGGATCTCTTCCACTTGGAATTCATGTATTTGCCTGCAAAGAAGACCGAGTCTTCTGCCATTTGACATCCAAAGAGGTTGCCCTGTGCTCCTCCATGATGTGGAAAGGGACTGGTCTTAGAGTGTCCTTGTTCTGGGTAATCACTTCCAGTAACCTGGCCATGGACTGGACTTCTGTCCTCCATGCTCACAGATTATCATAGCTGTGCACTGCAAGGGATGCCTGGCTGGATCACTCGGTATTGTTGTATGTCCCTGAAGTTGACTGAAGCTCTTGTGTCAATTATGGCCAGACTGTCCTTTTCCTCCACCATGATGGTGCACATGGGAGGGGGCCAGTTTCTTCAGCCGTTCAGGCCGGTGGACAAAATCTTGAAGACTCACTGCTCCCCCTCTCCCTGGCTGTTAAAGGCCTGGATGTTATGTTGCCAGAGTGATCCACACCCAGGGTATGCTGCCTTTATGTGGGCGTGGGGTGCAGGTTTTCCTCTCTTTTTCAGCATTCTGGCACCCTCTGGTAAAGTGATTGTTCTACTCACATTCAGAGCACGTTTTCCCTTTTGCTGGGCAGCAATCGGGAGCATGGACCACAGTTTTTGCATTGACCTTAAGGGTGTCCCTGTGGCGTGTTGGATGAATTAGAGGTGGATGTCTATATACTGTGGCAACAGCTTTAACTTTAATGCCCATTGGTCGGGGCTGTGGGTGCTAGCCCCTTTCCTAGGGCTTTGTCCATTTGGTCAGCATGTCTGTTAGAGAGTTCACGTGATCTCACCAGAATGAGAACGTACTCTAGCTTGATACCTGGCTGTTGTAGGATCACGCACTCAACACCTACGAGCAGCACCCTTGAATCAGTTGGACCTTCACCTCCTTCCTCTGATCATCATTGACACAGGGCCTGGCCAGGAACCTACGCCATACATGGAATCCAGTGATCATCTTGTCATCACCTTGGTGGGCATGGGATGCTTGAACCTCTCAAATTTGTGGTTTACCTGTAGATCAAAAAGGGCATTGAGCCCTGCCATATCAGCATCATTGTCATCATCTTCACAATTACTGGAAGGTTTACGAACATTGTGTATACTTCCTCCCCATCAAAATGAAGCAACAGGGACCTCTTGACAATGCCATTTGTCTCTCCAGTGGTATGAAAGTAATTTTTGAGCCGTCCCACTGACATCTCACCAATGCAGGGCTGCTGTTGCAGGGTACACCAACTCCCTGAACGAGTAGAGGGCTGACACAGATGTATGGATGTTGGAAGGTGGAGTAGGCCTGGCAGGCAAGAGAAAAGGAGATGGAAGAGGGTGATCCACCATTGTGGGCGTGTCACTGATGGGGATCCAGAAGCCAACCCTACTGGGCAAAGTGTTTTATCCTCTCTCCCCAGGATGGGTATGCAGAATGGCGGCATATCCAGGACGGCTCCCACATATCACCAGTGCACACCGGGGGGCTGATGGAAGGCCCGCATGGGAGATATTGGGCTGCCCCCTCTTTTCTGCAGGCCAGTTGCAGTGAGACAAGAAACTGCCTCTGGCAAAAAAAGGAAGCTACCACATGCCAAAGGTGAGGTCTGTGCACTGTCTGCTGCCTCCTGCGTCCCTGAGTGCTAGCAGGCGATAGCAGCATTTCATAATTCCACCGACTTCAGGGCATGCAGGGGAGTCAGCAGGCGGTAGCAGATCACAGGCCAAAGGCGTGCAATGGGTAGAGGGAGCTGCTCCCACCTCCTCTGCAGCAGGCCGGCCTCCTCGTCAGGAAGTTGCATGCTGGAGTGCACGGGACACCACTTGCCCTCATCGCCAATGTGAGCATTTCAAGGTTGGGACCCAAAATGCAGAACCCACCAGCTCCAATATTGCACACACAGGATGCCTAGCATGAGTGTTGCACAAGAAGTCCACAACCCTGTTATGTTATGTTATGTTATGTTATGTTATGAAAGCTCTTCTATAGCGCACGGCTACTCAAAAGAGTGTCCCGGCACTTTGGCAAAGAGAAAAGTCGAAAAGAAGTACATAACACAGTGCTCTCCGCGAGGCAACAAAGAATTTACTGGGCGAAAAGCCACGTCTTCAGATCTTTTCGAAACCCTGTATTTATCTCCTTGGCTATGGCTGGCCTCAGAGTGCATAGTCCATCACATCAGGTACAGTAGAGGCCAGGTGAAACTCTACAAGATATAATACAGAGAATGCTCCAAAAAGGCAATGTGCAGTCTCAATTCTCTCTCTGCTATGCCCATGGAGACTTGTGCTAGGCTCAGGTGGTGGCCCAGCCACATACAGGGTACTCACCCCTCTTACTGTCCTGGAAGGCATTTTGAAAACCCTCCTCCTGGAAGGCCATGCATGCTACTCCAGGTTACCGCTATAGACCGAGATAAAAAAGTGTGGTGGAGGGTCTGTGGGGTGGTTTATAGACCAACTTTTACTCAAAAACCCAATGTATCACTTGTAACCAAAAAACAAGAGTAAGTCAGTCTGCTAGGCTAGAGAAAGGTCTCCATCAGCCCACCCACTTGGCGGAGCATCGTCATCTGGAAGACCAAGAGAGAAAAAGGTCAGGCACAGTCTTGTGCCGCGTTTGCGGCTAATGTAGGTCTGCGCTCGGCCAAATGCTCTCACTATTCTGAGCCAAAGCAGTTATGGCAGGCAGGATATGATTGATGGAGTGCAGTGCTCGTGAAATATAAGTGAAGTTAAAAATGGCTATGGGGAGAAAAAATAAAGTTTATTAGGTATTGTCCGCATGTCATAGGATAAAAAGATCGCCTGATAGTGTAAAACAAATCTACTATCTCCTGGCGAGTAGTGAGGTCGACATGTTTCAGCCGTAAGGCGACTATGCCCGGCTTTCTTCAGGACCTAAAAATAGTTGAAAAAATGCTACTGCAAGGAAGCAATCAGAATGTGAAAATATACACAGTGATTTGTACAAGATAAGAAAAAAGTCAGTGGTGTATTACCACCCTACCCGACATGATTCTTATGTAAGTGTAGGTAAGACCGTTTCCCTCTTTCCCAGCTTTCTGTGGGAGTGTGCCTCACCTCAACCGGCAACTGCTCGGCGATGGAGACCCCGCTCTGTCCGTCGGTACCTCGTTACCGTCCTCGAGCAGTCCTCGTCCATGACCCTTTGTCATGAATACAGACTGACTTACCGCTATAGACCACAATGGCATGTGTTAGACCTGTCAGCCCTAGGGTGGTCTTTCCCTGTTTTTTTTTCCGCCCTTGCCTCATTTGTCCCACCTTCTTTTTGTTGGCCCTTAGGTCTCCGGGCACCTTTTTATGGCTAATCCATGTTAGGACGCAGGTGCTCTCTACTCCAAACATGGCTGCCACTGGCCCCTGCTACTGCAGCGTGGTCTTTTAGTGTAGCACCCTAGTTGCCAGGAGCTGGCTGGATCCCCATACATTGTTGCAATGCCAGCCTGCCATCCCCTGTCCATAGGTAGAGTGGGGAAGCTCCTGGAACCTTCCAGAAGAAAGGCGGAGCTTATTTTTGCCGCCTTAGAGAGTGGTCACCTGACCTGGGCATACCAAAGCAAGGGAGGGAACTTTTTTTAGTCAGTTGGGGCATCACTGACCTGGGGAACCCAGGCAGGAGATTTAGGTGGGAGGGCCTAGTCAAGAACTTATGCCACTGGGAGTGACAGGATTTAGGTACTGCCTCTTAAGCTGAGTGAGGTATCCTAGACAAGCCCCCTGATCTGGCCCAGCGGTAGGGAACCCCAGCGTCCATCTTCAGGGACCTGAGGAACTTTGTCCAGCCTCCAACTCAAGCCCCCCCCTCTTCAAGAAACCATCACATAAGGGCGCAGAACCATCCAAGCGCCGAGAAGACTACTTGCCCTTCAACCAGAGAGTACTGGGGGATCGACCAGGTACTGGACTGTGCTGCCCCTGCGCACTCCCTGCCTTCATCTGGGCCTATCTGGTCCTGCCTGCCTCCCCCTGACTGACTTGCTCTGCTTTTCCTCCTGCCTGCATTACTTGCTGCATAACTTGAAAAGCGCTGTAACTTGTCCCCTGCACAGCGCTGTGATAGAGACTGCCTTTCCTGTCAGAAATGGCCAGGTGTGACCCCCATGTCATACCCCACGTGAGCGCTGCAATGTGCCCCAAGCGCTAGACTGCCTCACGAACAGGCGGTGGGAAGTGCTACTCATCCGGCCCGCAGCGTTTGGAAGACCGAGTGTGGGCAGGGTGACTCACCGCCGTGGCCCGGAGCTGTCCGCACGCCCTGAGGTGCCTGAAGAGACTTCTTGGCGACCGCGGCTTCAGCGCCGCACACGTAACACCCCCGAGGCGCTTCCGGCCTGTCAGCGCTGCTGCCTGCCCTTCGCGCTGTGTCCAGCGTGTCATTGAACCCCCCTCGGCGGCCCCCGTATGCCAGGAGAGGGCCGCCGCACCGAGTGTACCAGGCTGCGCTAGGCCTGAAGGCAAGCTGTTCCTCCTCACGTGACGGGGAGCGTGGCCGCGTCATCGGCCACGCCCCCGCCAGTGCTGTGCAACCATTGGCCGCCCAGATCGAGCCCCTCACATCGAGGCCGGCACCCGGGGGAAGCTCGGACCCATCGCGGAGGGGGTTGTGGAGCGCAAGAGCCCCCTCCGTTCTGCCCCACATGCTGCACCTGTCCCTCTGGGGCGACAGAGCGCTGCAACTGCCCCCGTCACCGCGGCTGGCCAAGTGAGGCCCACGGGAGGGTCAGAGCCCCTCCCCCCTGCTCCCGAACAAACGCAAGGGCCCCGGAGGGCCGACGACAACAGGTAACCCCCGGGGAGGAGGGCGGAAGGCAGGTTTGGGCCCCCAGGTCGCCCCTCCCCCGGGGAAACCGGTGACTGGGCCCCGTTGGCCCCCTTGAGCCCTGAGAGACCGTGTGGCCTAGGTTAAGCATCGAGGGTACTTGGGCTAAATGACTGTGCCTGCCTGGGGGGAACAGGCTTAAAAGGAATTAACTGTTTTTTGCCCAGTGACCAGCTGGGGCTTGATTAACTCCTCGGGCCAATTAACTGTGCATGCCTTAAAACAGTCTCATGCTGCGTTAACTGTTCATGCCTGATTACCTGCCGATTTGTCCAGCAATGGACCAGCCCTAATTGAAAGAACTACCTATATTGAACCGTTTATTCTTACAGAATGAAATGTGAATACTTGCTGTTTAGAGCTGAATGAAATGTTGAGTATTTATCTCTTGCCAAAGGGATTGATGAAATTAAATGTTTGGTGGCTTGTATTAATTGGAATCTTATACCGATGCTGGAAAGGTTATTGCGACAGGCTATGTTATTTTAATGAATTGCTAAAGTTACTCCTATGACGAAAATGCTTTAACGAAGATACCATAGGAAATGTTGATGAATTGATTATCCTGAACTTAATCTTATATAAAAGATATTGATTTTCAATCAAAAGCACCGGTATGGTCTCCATTATTGCGCCCACTTAATGTCTCAGTGGATGAGTGTGTTGTGTAGCTACTTTACACATAAGCCGCTGGTTGCCTTCCTGCTCGAGCCAAGCTACCCCCGGAGAACTGGTGGTCCCAGTTCTTACAACATGGATCAACTCCTGTCTTGGAGTAGGGAACGAGATGCACTACTTAGCATGGACAAGATTGCTGAAAACATGGATAGTGTGGAATGCTGCATATCTGAATTGAAGGATATCTCTATTGCACACACAGAAATGCTGCAATGCCTTGAAAAACTACTTGATGCAACTCATGGCAAAAGAGAAGACCTCAAGGTGTGTTAGTACTGCAACAAATTACACATTCTTGGGGTCCATGAATCTTTGAAAGTCAGATGGATGGAACTGTTCGTAGAAAAGATACTCACATATTTGTCTGACACAGAAAAACTGTCATCTATGTTTCTAGGTGACTGGGCCTAGAGATCTTTGAGTTTCTGCCTTCCTCCAAGAGCACCACCCTGACGTATCACAGCTTTGTTCTAAACTATACAGACTGTGATGCTGGTCTTCAATTGGCCCACAAACTTAAAGATCTCAAATACAAATATATCTAATATATCTATCTATCTTTCTAGATTTCACAATAGCTGTTCAAGAAGCATGACAGATCTTTCTTATAGCTAAAAAGGGCATCCAAGATTTGGGTCTAGAATATGCAATGTTGTTCTCTGCCAAACTCTGTATAATCCACAAAGGGAAAACAATGTTTTTCACTGACCCTAAAACAACACTGTTGCACCTGAAAAAATTAAATCAGAGCCTTCTCCTGTTGAGGCCTGCATATGATGAAACGCTTAACAGCCTGGAGGAGAATGGTTAATAAACAGGCCAAGGAATCAACATCAGATTTACAACACCCATAATGAACAGGTTATGACTGCCACTTACATGGCACAATGAGAGAGTACACAATTGAATGTTGATAGCCTATGCTTTTTCCAGGTGCAGAAGACCCACGGGTGCAAGTACCATATACCACTTCTCTATTGTGGTGTACATTTGCCTGGGGCTACCACATCTACCCCTATTATATATTGCCCTAGGAACACCTTGATGAAGGGGATGGTTTTGAGCACACTATGGACTGATGAATACACTGTATGGTTTGCCTCTGGGATCCCCAAGAGAAGCTTGCATCAAGGGTCTACTTTCTGTTGTTTGCTTTGTATTGTTCTTTGGTTTTAATTTTAAGAATGAGTGGGCTTTTTGTACTGCTAATTGGAGTCTACAGTGTGGGAAATGGATTGAAGGAGGGTATTCCTTTTGTTTATCAGATCCATTAATTTGACCTTTAAGAAAACGTATGCTATCCCGCAGATTATGGTACTGAACACACCTTTGAGCTTAATTCTCCTGTGGGTACCTATGATAAGACTACGTTAGTGATTATATTTAACTGTTCCAAACATGCTGGCTCATCATCCTGTAAAGCTCATGACTTGGAATATTGACTATCTGAATGTAAGAGGCCTCAACCTACCACATAAAACCAGGCAGATTCTTGCTATATCAAACGGCTCGCAGTAGATATCTCACTTCAAGAGAAGCATTTTCCTCAGCGCGCTGAGACACACATCGCCAAATCGTGTAGCCGCCACAGATGCTTTGCTTCTTACAGGCCATTTTGCAAAGGTTTCTTTATGCTGATCTGGGATTTGATATATTTTAGGGGAAACATCCTTTACAATGCAACTTTTACCACGCAGTGCCTTTACGACGCAACTTTTACAACGCAAACCATTACAACGCATTGCGCTGGGGGGCGCTCTAGGATAGGGAATAGGTTTAATTTACTATCCAACACCTTCCCTACTATCCACGGGGACTGGAGTTGGAATAGTAAATTAAACTATTCACTATCCAGCGCCCCAAAGCACTATGCGTTGTAAAGGCATGCGCTGTAAAAACAGCGTTGTAAAGGCATGCGTGGTAAAAGCATGCGTTGTAATGTCATACATCCATATTTTAGGCATGAATTGACTGTTGCAGACCTAGAAGGCCATTATTTGCTACTTGAGGGGACCATAGTCCATAAATGCTATATTTTTCTAAACTTGTATGGCCCCATTACTCAATGTCTGATGGATTGGGCAACCCATCCTACTAACCAAGAATATTTATATTACTTACTTCTATAGTGGATATTGGAACAACCAGGAAAGACCTTCTCCAGGGATGACCACAGTAGGGGTGTGTATGGTTATGAAGGTGCAGAGGCCCGTCCATCTGGTGACAAGTTGAGAGTAGACAAACTCGCAGCTATGCCAGTAGATATCCGTGCGGAGGTGCCCCCTTTCATTATTGTCCCACAATTTTCATTGGTGCCACATGAGATATTTCCTTTGCCTCTGAAACACAAACAAAACAGTGTAAGTTTCTGTACAAGAAAACAGCATTCAAGAATCGACTCGACAACAAGGCCCATAACAGCAAGGAACTATTCAACATCGTCAAAGAATTCACCAACCCCACCGCAGCCTCAAACGACATCACTCCCTCCCAAGACCTCTGTGATTCGTTATCCTCTTTCTTCTACAACAAAATTGCCGACATACATAACAGCTTCGAAAACAGTTCCAACAAACAATCCTCTCCACCCCCCTCAGAACCTAAACCGCCCTCTAATAACCTCAGCGCCTGGAACCCAATCACCACTGAAGACACCATCCGCCTAATGAATTCCATCCACTCTGGCTCGCCAACCGACCCATGTCCCCACCACATCCTCAACAAAGCAGACTCCATCATCGCACCCCATCTCCGTGATGTCATCAACTGCTCCTTCAACTCTGCTACCTTCCCAGAAAGCTGGAAACATGCCGAAGTCAGCGCCCTCCTAAAGAAACCCACAGCAGACCCCTCTGAACTTAAAAATTACCGCCCCATATCCCTCCTCCCATTCCCGGCCAAAGTCATTGAGAAAGCCGTCAATAGCCAACTCGCTGCCTTCCTCGAATCCAACAACTCCCTCGATCCCTCACAGTCCGGCTTTCGAGCCAAACACAGCACCGAAACCGCCCTCATCGCAGCAACAGACGACATCCGAACACTACTGGACAATGGAGAAACAGTGGCCCTCATTCTACTCGACCTCTCCGCCGCCTTCGACACTGTCTGTCACAGCACCCTCATAGAACGCCTCAGCAACATCGGCATAAAAGGAAAAGCCTTGGACTGGATCATCTCGTTCCTAGCTGGGAGAACTCAGAGAGTCCGACTTCCCCCATTCAAATCAGAGGCCACCAAAGTCATCTGCGGTGTACCACAAGGATCATCACTCAGTCCCACCCTCTTCAACGTTTACATGAGTCCACTCGCTTCCATCGTGCGTCAACACAACCTCAACATCATCTCCTACGCTGACGACACCCAGCTGATCCTTTCCCTCACCAAAGACCCCAACACCGCCAAAACCAATCTTCACGAAGGCATGAAAGAAGTAGCCGTATGGATGAAAAACAGCCGCCTAAAACTTAACTCAGATAAAACGGAAGTGCTCATCCTTGGATCATCCCGACTCATGGTGGCCTTCGGATCTGGGCTCAGCACCCATACCCACAGACCACGCACGTAACCTCGGCTTCATCCTAGACTCCTCACTCTCGATGTCCAAACAAGTCAACGCCGTCTCATCCTTCTGCTTCAACGTACTTCGTATGCTCAAAAAAATCTTCCATTGGATCCCCGCCGAGACAAGAAAGACTGTCACCCACGCACTGGTTACGAGTCGACTAGACTACGGTAACACCCTCTACGCCGGAATTACAGCCAAACTACAGAAAAAACGCCAACGCATCCAAAACGCATCAGCGAGACTCATTTTGGACATCCCTCGCCAAGATCACATTACCGGCCACCTGAAAGACCTCCACTGGCTTCCCGTCAACAAGAGAATAACATTCCGTCTCCTCACCCACGCACACAAGGCCCTCTACAAACTAGGGCCCGAATGCCTCAACACTCGACTATTCTTCTACACACCCAACCGCCAACTAAGATCCTCCAATCAAGGCCTTGCCGCAGTTCCGCGTATCCAAAGATCCACCATGGGAGGTAGATCCTTCTCCTACTTGGCGGCCAAGACCTGGAACTCACTCCCCACTCACCTCCGCCTTACACAGAACCACATCTCCTTCAGAAAGGAACTCAAAACCTGGCTATTCGATAAATAATGAACCCCCTCCCCAAGCGCCTTGAGACCCTCTGGGTGAGCAGTGCGCTATACAAATTCTTGAACTTGAACTTCCCTTCCCTTCCAGACGCATGTGCCTATCTATCTCAGTGGCCCATACTGGTGATATGTCAAAGTTCAATATTAATGGCATGTTTCTAGTAAAATATTCATGATATGTCATAGCTAAATATTGATGATATATTGTAGTTAAATATTAATGGTATGTTCGTAGTAAAGTATTGATGATATTTCACAGTTCAATATTAATGGCATGCTTCTAGTAAAATGTTAATGATATGTTATAGTTAAATATTGATGGTATATCGTAGTTAAATATTAATGGTATGTTCATAATAAAGTATTGATGATATGGCACAGTTCAATATTAATGGTATGTTCATAATAAAGTATTGATGATATGGCACAGTTCAGTATTAATTGTATGTTCATAATAAAGGGATATGGCATAGTTCAATATTAATGGTATGTGCACAGTAAAATATTAATAATATGTCATAGTTAAATATTAATCACATGTTCATAGTGCAATATTAATGATATGTCATTGTAAAATATGAATGGTATGTTCATAGTAAAATATTATTATATGTAAATGTATTTATATAGCGCAAATCACCGACACGGTATCTAAGCGCTTGCTTAGGGAACCCGTCCTGGTATTCCCCTGTGAGAAACCCCTGGCAGGGTGTCCACAAGGTGAAAGCCAGGCATCCCACCGCGAGGGGCCATAGTGGAGATTAAGCAAGCTATTGCCCAGAGTCGCAGAGTGTGACCCCGTGAGTCGAGTAGGCACAGGAGCGAGAATTGTCAAGTCCGTGGAATTTTGAGCCCAAGACCCGCCGAGGCGGGGAATCGAACCCTGGTCCACGGTCGATCTCAGCTTCTGCCGCCTCTAACCACTGAGCCACGCTTCTCCACGTGTAAAAACCAGGATTATATGTCAGCTATCATAAGTGATAAAGTGATAATTTAGCAAATAAAGTGTATGGCAAAACACTAGGGGCCATATTGCCAGAGTGCCCGGGGGGGAGTGGCGGGGGGGGCAACTGGCATTTGCGCCCACTTTGCAGCCCCCAGGGACACTTTGGTATTACAGAAGGGGCCGCAGATGCTTGTGTGTACCCTGCTGTACTACCGATAGCACTGGTGCACATAAAGCGCCAGCGCTTCCATCAGAAGGCGTCCCCTCATTTGCATGGGGGCGTGGTGCCATGCAAATGAGGGAATCCGTTTGCCTCTCCACCCGTGCCGTGTTACAGACACGAGCGCAGAGGCAAAGAAGCTGTCAGGAGGCGCACAGACAGTGCACCACCTTAAACCGTTTTATCAAGTAACATAGGGTCCTTGATTATGCACAATAAATACAAGTTAAAGATAAATTATAGACAAGAATCTGTACTATAATAAATAAGGTGCCCAGCCGGACACTAATTTAATTGATTGAGGGAATAACACTTATAAGACACAAATTATAGTGGCACTGACAGGAGCGATCGAGCCCAGCAGTCACCGAGGATGCTATAACTTCGGCTATCACGGGTAATTCCCACACCATATCGTGAACCTGATTGAAGGTTCTAGTTACTTTTTGTTGGAATCTCCATACTGAGATACGTACTGCTCGAACTAAAGAACCCTCACTGCGCCTGCCCTGATAAATCATTCAGAAATGATTTGTAACTAAAGAATAAACGTCTTTCTTCAAGCGCAATCCAGACGCATCGCATGGTCCCCCTATAGTGCGGACTCAATTACTAACAGAAGCACCCAGTACGAAAATCTCCGTGGACCAACAATTGCTGAATTATTACACGGTCCAACCTTGTCCCCTTGCTTCAATTGGCCCATTAGGCTTATGATTAAGGCAATGTTATCTGTAGTCCTGATGATGATCCTTCATAGGGTATAGGATCGAAACGCCGTCGACTGTCAGTGTAGTGACACATCAGTTTCCAATGTGACAAACATTGTGTTATCTAAATGTGCTTAGCTAGACCAATTGTTATCTTTTAACTAGCGGCTCTATACATAATTGCCTGTTGATTCCTTGTCTTGATGGTTTAAAATCTGTCTCCTTTATTAAATGTTGTATGTATAGGATACAGGACTGTATCGCACTGTATAATTTGTGTCTTATAAGTGTTATTCCCTCAATCAATTAAATTAGTGTCCGGCTGGGCACCTTATTTATTATAGTACAGATTCATGTCTATAATTTATCTTTAACTTGTATTTATTGTGCTTAATCAAGGACCCTTTGTTACTTGATAAAACTGCTACCCTGGTCCTTGACTATTTATAGGGTTCCCCTTGTTCTGTTTAAACTCCACCTTAAACAGTGGCACACTGTCAGTGTGCCCCCTAATAGCAGCCCTCTGTAGGAGGGAAAAGGGGTCCCATGGAGCCCCCAGACTTCCCCATGCAGGTGTATGCAGTCACTGCCTGTACCCGCCTGCAAGGAGAGCTCTAATCTTCCTTTAAAGTGCTGGCGGTTTGCCGCCTGCACTGTAATAAACACGGAGCGACTGTGTTTTTCACCTGATTGTGCTGCCCCCTAGGGCTGCACGAGTTCGCAGATGCCCTGGGGCAGCGCATTCACTATAATGTGGTACAAGGAAAATGCACCCATATTGTAATATGGCCCCAGCTGTGTAAGTGAAACATAAGTGGGGTAAAGAGAGAAACTGCAGCATTACACTCGATGTGCATTGATAAAAGCAGAGCCTCCCTCAGGCGGCAGAGCAATGCTAAGAGTCTACAGGCTGCGCCTGTGCTCATCAGTGGCAAGGGTACAGGAAAGAGTGGTCCTAGACTAATGTAACTAAAGATCCAGACAACTTTTTGTCTTCGGCACATGGAATCAAAGGCACATAGAAAATAATTACTTCAAAGAACAAGAGAGGTTGATAAACCAATTTGAATTATTCAACCATTCAGTATTATTGTAGATATACGTTATGATTATTGCTAATATGCAATTCATATGGTCACATGGTTATCACAAAAGAAAGAAAAAGTGTGAAAAAGGTAGTGCTCAGGTGAAAGGATGAACCAGAAAGGGAAACAGTAGTAGCAGCATATAAAGTCCTTTTCGTTTGTTTTACACAAAAGGGGAGCCAAACATGAATTCTATGGCGGTCTCCCTGGAAACACAGGCCTACCCACATATACACAATAGCTTTTTAAAATGTTCCAACTGTTGTTAATCACAGTGTATACATCATCTGTGCATCTTGTGTGGGGGGCAGATGTAAGGTGTAGGCCTATTCGGGGGCATCGACGTTTTGACCCTAGTGCTTAAGGGAAATTGGGGTCCTCAGCGGCGGGTCTTCCTCAGGACGAGGGTGGGGGGGTATCAAAAATTAAGTCAGATGAGTGCCAACCAAATTGGTCATTCAGGTAAAGTGAATATTTATTTCATTGCATACGTCATTGAAGGGGAAAACCATTCCCAAACAGCCGCAGTTAATGAAATCGCGGTGCGGGGGTCTGGCAAAAGGGAACCGTATACAAGATCCCTTCGTGTCTCTCATGGGTAGACTGGTGGCTCCGTCAATTTTCCAACAGGACGTGGCATAAATCGTGCTCGCTGTGGTAGAGCCACTGTCTGAAGTGTGCCAGCGTTATAAGAGAACTGAAGTGTGCTATATCCTAGTAAATTTGATGCATTTCTGTTCACTCCCTTTAACTCAATGCAGAGTTTAAGTTGTGAAAGGTTAGTAAATATGGCTGATAGTGTATTCAGTCACAGACAAGTACATTTCTGGTGATGTAAGGATGATTATTGTTAATTCTGTTTTTGATTTAAATATTTTCAGGAACAAGAACCACGTTGAGATGAGCCTCATGGAATCTTACAAAGCCTTGACTCAAGGCATTAACAGTTTGGACCTTACAGGAAGTTACGTTCCTTGTGAACTGCTCCTGATCGGGGATAAAGCCTTCCCTGTGCTTGTGAGTACCTCTGGCCAAGTTGTGATTGCAGCTTCTCACTATGGGAAGGGTCGGATCGTGGCAATCTCTCATGAGTCCTACCTCAATAACCCAAAGTTCTCAAAGCTCCTTCTCAATGCTGTCAACTGGCTGAAACCCTCAAAAGATGCTCTGGTTGGTGTCCAGTCTACCTTTGACTCCCTGGTGAAGACCTTGTCTAATGGTTGCATCAAGGTGCAGTCCACTGGTGGGTTTCTGGAATCCTTTGGTGTGTATTGCATGGACGCTTATAATGCCACTCAGAAGAAAGAGCTTATTGCATTCGTGAAGAACGGAGGCGGTCTCCTCATCGCAGGTCAAGCCTGGAATTGGGCCTACAAGCACGGCACAGAAAATGTCTGCTTTGAATTTCCTGGAAATGAAGTGATCAATGTGTCCTGCATCTATTTCACATCCAACTGCGTTGAGGGCAGAGTTTTCCCTATCTCCAAAGAAATCCCAGTTTCTCCATTGCTTGTTGGGTGAGTGAAAACCATTCCTTATCATTAAAATGTGTTGATTGACAAAGGAGGAAACTAATGAATCAACTATGCAATTTCTCTTTTCTATGTAATATGTAGACAGAGTTGCAAATGGAATAAAGATGATCAACTTAAATCCAAAGAAATTAAACATTTACACACTGTGTAGATGGAGAAATCTTGGCACACTCGACCTGTGCATGGTTATAATGATTTCCATAATATATGAGCTGAGGCTGAGAGTTGCAAGTGATAGAGGTGAAGAGGTGGCAGCGCTGTTGGGTCCATTAGGGTAAACATCCTTCACAACGCCGTCAAAACACCGAGGTGTCATTACGACGCGTCTTTTACAACGCAAGTCGTTACCACGACTTGCGCTGGAGGGAGCTCTAGACTAAGGAATAGTAGATTTACTATTCCAACACCTTCCCTACTGTACGTAGGCTGGAGTTGGAATAGTGAATCTTACTATTCCTAAGTCCAGCACCCTACAGCGCAAGTCGTGGTAACGACTTGCGTTCTAAAAGATGCGTTGTGATGTACTGCGATCATTTTGAACGCGTGGTAACATCACACATCCGTCAATTAGTGGTGGTTGATGGACTGAGATGTTGTTTTGGGGTTCGAAAAGTCATCTTCTGTGACCCAGCCAGGATGGTCCTGGTGGCCCTGTCATTACTTACGCGACCCATTCTAGCAATCTGTGGTACATACAATAAATGAGGTTGGCATGAGCAGGTCCTCATGCCAGCTCCCCCTGCAATGGTTCTCCTGTCCAGAATGCCCGTCATCCTCTACCCTCTGCTGCCTTTGAATTTGTGCCTCTTCAGCTCATTTTCTGCTCCTTTTTCTGCCTCTTCTCTGCTCGCTCCTGCCCTCTATTCTGCCTCTTGCTGCTCATTCTGCCAATTATTTTGCCTCTTTCTTCTCGTATCTTACCTTTATTTTGCCTCTTTCTGCTCATTTCTAATCTTTATTCTGCCTCTTTCTCCTCGTTTCTGACCTTTGTTTTGCCTCTTTCTGCTCGTTTCTGATCTTTATATTCCTCTTTCTGCTCGTTTCTGACCTTTGTTTTGCCTCTTTCTGCTCATTTCTGATCTTTATTTTGCCTCTTTCCGCTCGTGTCCGATCTTTATTCTGCCTCTTTCTCCTCGTTTCTGACCTTTGTTTTGCCTCTTTCTGCTCGTTTCTGGTCTTTATATTACCTCTTTCTGCTCGTTTCTGACCTTTATTTTGCCTCTTTCTGCTCATTTCTAATCTTTATTCTGCCTCTTTCTCCTCGTTTCTGACCTTTGTTTTGCCTCTTTCTGCTCGTTTCTGATCTTTATATTGCCTCTTTCTGCTCGTTTCTGACCTTTGTTTTGCCTCTTTCTGCTCATTTCTGATCTTTATTTTGCCTCTTTCCGCTCGTGTCCGATCTTTATTCTGCCTCTTTCTGCTCATTTCTGATCCTTATTTTGCCTCATTCTTCTTCTTTCTGATCCTTATTCTGCCTCTTTCTGCTCATTTCTGATCTTTATTCTGCCTCTTTCTGCTAGTTTCTGACCTTTATCCTGACAATGCATTCGCAGCACCCACATACTCCTATAGGCGACAGTGCTGTGCTATACAAATTCTGATTGATTGAAATGACAGCCAAAACAGGTCTGTGTTCCAGGTAAGTCAGTGGGACTTCCAAGTCACGATCATTCCGATAATGTTGTGGCACTGGGGCCGGCCTCCGTGTATGAAAGTTGCCAGTGGTGGGATGTACAGCAGCCACTCCAACCATCAGTAAAATATTACAAAGTCATAGGCATGGTGAACAACCGTTACAACGAAACTATTACAATGCACTTCCTTTACAACGCGGTCATTACATCGCAAACCATTACAACGCATTGCACTGGGGGGCGCTCTAGGATAGGGAATAAGTTTAATTTTCTATCCAACACCTTCCCTAGTGTCCACGGGGACTGGAGTTGGAATAGAAAATTATACTTACCACTATCCAGCACCTCTAAGCGCTATGCGTTGTAAAGGTTTGCGATGTAAAAACCGCATTGTAAAGGCAGGGGTTGTAATAGCCTGCGTTGTAACGTCATACATCCCATAGGCATCTGCATGTACAGCAAATATTAATGGATTCCATACGTCAGGAATGCCTCTGTTAAGGAGATGTTGTGCGATTGATGCCCTGTAATTTACACTGATTGCAACAGGTTGGGCCATTTTAGAAAATGTATTCAACAAACTTTAGGTAAAAAACCTAGAAATCACAGAATGGGGCACCACCATTTATGACCCAAGCTTGACAAGTCTGCAGTCAATAGGGGTCACCTCTTTAATCAGAAGGACAGCACCGGTAATATAATAGACATCTCTGATTAATTGTGATAATCGTTTGAGTGTGTCATCAAATACTATCCAAAGATCTAAAACATTTGAGGCCCACGTTGGACACAAAAAATGGTTCTCTAGGGTCCCCCTAGAGCTGAAGGGGTTGGATTTCTAACCCCCGACATTAGGGGCTCAGTTGATGTGCCACCCTGAATTAGGAATCCAGTTGGACTTGAACCATACGCAAAGCACTCAACACTATTGCGTAGGACGTCTTTCCTGGTAACCATCGGTCCTATAGGATGAGTTCAGGGACAACAGTAGAAATCTAAACACTCTTTTGTTGTTGAATAACACCCTCAGATTGCAGTAAGAAACAGGATATGTATTTTTGTTTATTTTAAAATCCTAATCTAGTGTATACAATGTGCATGATGGGAAGAGTTGTGGCGCAGCGGCCAGGGAGACTAACTCCAGAACCCAGGGGCATACGGTTCACATGTGACTCTGGGCAATAGCTCGCTTAGTCTTCCTGACGGCCCCCAGCGCCTTGACACCTTTGGGTAATTGATCGCGCTTTATAAATACTGGACATTTACATTTTCATGATAACCACCCAGAATATGAACAGTAATCCAGAGAAGCAGGTTATGGATATCAAAAATAGCAAAACAAAGTTCTTCCTTTGCTATTGAGTTCAATAATCCTAACAACCCCATTTTGTTACCTCTAGGCGCTAACCAAGCTTTAACTAAATCAGTAAACAATAATCCTAAGCTTGAGTTTCAGAAGTGCTGCACTCCAGAAATTTTAACCAGAATGTCTGTTCATACCACCCTCCTCTCAGATCTGGATAGTGGTGGCACTTTGCTCCTTGATCCCCCATAACTCACACAGATACCTCATTAATGATGACTGGGTCGAGGACGAGGGACGTAGAGGTAATGCTATGATTACATACGGTAATCCCCATTACTCTTAGTCCTACTCGTCCTCGACCCAGTCATACTTCGCACCCTCCCTCCCTGTCCAGGCCTTTGTTGCTTGGTGTGTCAGGATGTGCTTCTGGTGGTTGGGTCTGATATAGCACCTGGCAGGAGGGGGGGTGGAGCCTAAAAAGCATTTCCTGTTTTGTTTCCTGTCTGTGGAATACCTCATGAGTGATGACTGGGTCGAGGACGAGTAGGACTAAGAGTAATGGGGATTACCATACGTATTCATAGCAATAATGAACAAAGATTAAAAAATGAAAAAATATACAAAAGTGAATAAAGGAAAAACAACAATAATAGGCGACTGAACGACCTAAGCCGGAATACAAAAGGTGAGTAAAACGTGGAAAAGACACCCTTAGTGTGTGGAAACCCTATGGTGTATGAAAACAATATTGATGTGACCATGTAGAGAAAGGCAATTAACCGAAATCACATGTGGTGGTTGTAAGAAATGGGGTAACCAAATCTCCAGGGGGGTTGAACGGAACCAAGCGGGCAGGCCAAACTTCGGAGGACATGTGAAGCACTCACGCAGTACCCACAGACGACACACCAGGCACACCACAAAAGAGGCAGGACACCAGTTTGAGTTGGAAAATTAGTAAGTAGTTTAGTATATCTCCAACCTGCAAGGCAAAAATGCATAAACATTGGTATCACAACACGGCGCCAACTGGCACCAGAGCCAAGTGTATCAGGGGGGATTATTTACATGGGAAGTAAGGGCTGAGTCCGTAAGTCCATGGCTGAAAGGAAAAGAATGTGATTAAATTAACATTAAACCTGGGGTCAATATGGTGGGGCCAACTCAGGCTCTCATCCTTAGCAGTAGACTGTCACTGCAAAGTACAACATTAGCATCAGGACACCCCATGCAGTATAACTCAAACACGACCCCTGTAAGGGAAAACTTCATGGTATCACAGCACATATTAACAGACAGGAGCACCTGTAACAAATCACAACAAGGTTTCTTCCACCATCCACCTGTGGGAACTACGCCTCAGGCAGGGCCAGCTCACGCCTTAATCCTTGGTAGTAGGCTGTAATTACAGAATACAACATCATACATAACCCCTGTAAGGAAAGACATCTTGGCATCCCAGCATCTAATAGCAGGAGGGTATAACCATAGGACCATTAGGCCGCCTTCGCAAGATCTACAGGGCATGCAGAACCCCAGTGCTGTAGCCTTCGGGAAAAGACCTGGGGAACACGACTCCTTAGCCCCCAACCTGCAACACAAACATCAGGCAGTGCATTGGCATCAACAACATATGAACCAGACAGCAGCACCTGGGATAAAGCAGCAGGCTTGCACATTAACATGGGATGTAACCAGGGGCCTGGAATGACACGTCAGGCCAGCATAGGAGCAGGTCACCTGTAGTACAAGAGCACATCCCGGTTTACCCCACTCTCAACCTGCGGGCATAAAACATCAGGCGTAGCTTGTGAGGCATTAACTCTTCCAGGGTCCCCTTAGGGGGAACAATAACCCATGGGGCATAGAACCTTAGGCCTACGAACCTCAGCATAGGGCAAACCCTCCCCGGGACCTAGACAGGCCGTTTAGAGTAACTTGCGTTATCATAGACCGCAATCAACAGGGAGCACAAGGAAATGACATGGGACGTCAGGCGGTCAGCACTGACCCCAGTAGCACACTTCGATTTCGATTTCGATTTCAAAAACTTTATTCGATCATTATAAAATAATCATAAAAGTGCAGCTGTATATCACAACATTTACAGTTTACATTTACAATTTTACAACATACTGTTAAAAGGACATACTTTTCCTAAAAGATATAGATTTTAAAATATATACAGCCGTAAAAAAGCACACATCAGGTTTGGCAAGTGCGAATAAAAGGCTCATAGCTGTTTCCACGGAGGATACCTTATATTTTTTTAAAAGTGGTTTGAAGTATATAATCCGGAGTAGTAGATAATAAGGGCAAATCAATAAAAAGTGCACGGTGCTCTGTTTGGAAGATCCGTCACACGGACAAGGGGCTACAGTGTGAAATTGGATGTGCGGACAGGCAACAAGCAGTAGCACACTTTACTGTAGGCCGTTAATCAGCACTTCCTTAACCAGGGATCACTCGGTCATTAGGCCAGGATAGCCAGTTCCTTAGGGCTCAGGTAACTCTCTGTCATAATGATCTTCCAGAGCCTTTTCCTTCCCTAACCAGGGATTAATTCTACTTATGGCAAGAAACTTGGCCTCCACTTCTCACTGTGGGGATGTTGCCCAGTCAAGGAGGTCTCCTGCGTACCTCCAGGGCCTACAGGGCCGAGTCCCAATTTCCAACAGAAGAGGGGTGGGGGCGAGCACCGACCCTGTGCCCCGTTGCCCTTTCCACACCCGTTATGGCCCCATTCACCGGCAGTCCAGAGGAGGTCTCCTCGAGCACCGGCACTCTTCCTGCTTCACCCGGGCCCCTCCCCTCTCTAGGGGACCCGGGGCCTCTAGAGTGGCTGCTCCGGACTCGCAGGAACACAGTCAGGCTTGGGCGCTCAGGGCTCTCTTCAGATCAGGAGAGTCCCGCCAGCAGCAGCTCTCCACCGGGGCTTCTGAGGCAAAGGCAGGGCAGGCACCGATCCTGCGCCTCGCAGCCCCCCTCCTCCCGACAGCCTGGCTCCCTCTTCACCCGGGCCCCTCCTTCCTTCCGGGGTCCCGGGGTTTCCGTCGGCCTGCTCGGGCTCTCCTCGGGGCACTCCGTCACAGGCGGAGGCGGGGTAGGCTCCCGCACTCCGCTCTCTCTCCTCACGGCGGCGACGCTTCTCGTGGCCAGTCGGGGCTCCCTCTTCACCACGGTAGCCCCGCAACACCGCCGTCGGCTTCGCCCGGGTTCCCTCGGCCTCACGGGAACCCGGGGCTTTGCAGCAGCTTCCGCGGCTTTAAGGGCCTCTTCCTGCTGCCCGGCTGGGCAGCCAATCCGTGCGAGGCTGGGCGGGGGCGCGGCCAATGACGCGGCCGGGCGCCCCATCACGTGACGCGGGTGACGGCGGCCTCAGGGCCTAACGCGGCCTCTCTTCACTTCGGCGGCCCTCTCCTGGCACCGGGGGCCGCTGCAACATTAACCACAACAGTGGGGGTCCCTACAAGGCGGCGCCGGGCTGCGGCAGTGAGGACGGCCGCAATCAGGGGTAGGCTCCCTTCTAATAATTATTTATATTTCCACAAGCGCGCCAAAACGAGGGTAGGCTCCTCCAGCTCTATCCCCCTCACAGTCCCTTCAGGCCACACGGCGCTATTCTACTCAGCAAACTGCGCTATTCACAGCGCACCCCTCCTCCCTCGGCCCACACAGCTCTCAGGGCCAACAGCATTCCGGGGGCCACACCAGTCACAGGGCACAGTGCTTTAGCACGCCACAGTCCCTCGGGGGCCCAATCCTCCCCAGGTGGCTCCTCACGGCCCAGCGCTTCCAAGGGGGACACAGCTCCTCCAGAGGGGGGTAGACAGTCCCACCTCAGTTCCTGACGGGCCCACTCCTCACCTCCTGGGGCTCCTGCTGTGCAGCGCTGGCGTAATTCACAGTCCCCACGGTGTCAGGGACCTGGGTAGGGGCCCTCCTTCGTCAGGGGCCCGGGGGACAGTACAGGGGGGGTTAGGGGTGCAGGGCCCAGCTCACAGGCCCATGTGGCGGTAGCACCTCGCAGCAGGTCCCCTCACGTTCCTGTCCCAGCTCTGTCTGACTCTCTGGTGGCACATCCCCCTTACTTATACCCTCCTCCCAGGTGGTGCCAGAACCTTCTAGAATGTTGGCAACGCTGGCCTAAACTGGCTCAAGGGGAGGGGTTGAGCACCCTGGGTGCCAGGCTTCCCTCCAAAATCTAGGGGTGACTGGGTACCTAACCACTAGACTGCTAACCTCCTGCAGTCAGGTGGCACACACATAGCCTGGGCATCCATTTTAAAAACACAGCATTTCACCAGGGTACATTTTACACAATGGGGGAAATTTACATGTGCTCACACCATTACATGATATTCCATATTAACAAGGTGTCTCACACCACACATGGCCTATACAGG
The DNA here is from genome assembly GCF_964261635.1 of Lissotriton helveticus. Classification (NCBI taxonomy): domain Eukaryota; kingdom Metazoa; phylum Chordata; class Amphibia; order Caudata; family Salamandridae; genus Lissotriton; species Lissotriton helveticus. The sequence goes on along the minus strand of NC_136069.1, from coordinate 1,727,822,123 downwards.
TTTATACTCATGGGGGAGACATCCCAAATTAGGGGGGCAAAAAGCGAAAAATTTCAGGGGAAAGGCCAAGTCCATCAGTGGTACATTGTAATAGGTCACATAAATGTCCGGACGGAGATAATAAAATCAAAATTCTCTAGTGTTCCTAAGAGAAGACAAAATCCTAAGGCATAAACAAAACAATTGTAATACTCCAATAGACAATGTGGTAGTGGGCATCAAAAGTGAAATATACAGAACGTATGATGTGTCCTTGAAGACGTTGAATCCTAAAAGAAGACAAAAGGGCCGTTCGTGTGACACAGTGAACAAAGGTAATATCTAGGTGCGTCTAACAAGGAACCTGTTATGAAAAAGATAAAGAGCTCAAAAGGGAAACAAAACCAAAGTTTCAGATCGACAAAGACACTTAAAATTTTGGTGTTGGACGACACAGAAGTATATCACCGGAAAGGTCTCACAAAGGTGAGTATATAGCAACGTAGTTCCAACCAAGGGGCAAAATGTGCATAGCGTGTCATAATCATTGCACATTTCAGAAAAGGACAAGACTGATTGTGTTGTTGTTTCCCACAGTGTACACTCTGGAAGGATTGTGTTGTTGTTTCCCATAGTGTACACTCTGGAAGGATTGTGTTGTTGTTTCCCACAGTGTACACTCTGGAATGACTGATTTGGGTTTCTCACACTGCACATGCTGAGATGATTGTGTTGTTGTTTCCCACAGTGTACACTCTGGAAGGATTGTGTTGTTGTTTCCCACAGTGTACACTCTGGAATTGCTGTCTTGGGTTTCCCACACTGCACATGCTGATATGATTGTGTTGTTGTTTCCCACAGTGTACACTCTGGAAGGATTGTGTTGTTGTTTCCCACAGTGTACACTCTGGAATTGCTGTCTTGGGTTTCTCACACTGCACATGCTGAGATGATTGTGTTGTTGTTTCCCATAGTGTACACTCTGGAGGTATTGTGTTGTTGTTTCCCACAGTGTACACTCTGGAATCGCTGTTTTGGGTTTCCCACACTGCACATGCTGAGATGATTGTGTTGTTAAATTCCACAGTGCACATGCTGACATGGTTGTGTTGTTAATTTCCACAGTGCACATACTGAGATAGTTGCATTGCTGTTTCCCACAGTGCACATGATAAGAGGATTGTGTTGTTGTTTCCCACAGTGCACATCCTGAGATGGCTGTGTTTTTGTTTCCCACAGGGCACACTCTGGAATGAATGTGTTCTTTTTTTACCAAAGTGTACATACTGGGATGGTTGTATTGCTGTTTGCCACAATGCAAAGGCTGTCATGATTGTGTTGTGTTTTCCACAGTGCACATGCTGACATGATTGTGTTCTTGTTTTTCAGACATGGGATTGACATCATCAAGGATATGAGGCATCTTCTAACTGGTGTCTCAGACCTGAACATTAATAATGGAGGGACAGCCTCCCATCTCATGGTCCATGGGCAACTGGCCTTCCCCGTTGGACTTGATGATTCTCATCGGTCAATTCTAGCTGCGGCACACTATGGGAAAGGAAGGGTTGTCGTGGCTGGCCATGAGAACCATATAAACACAGCTCCTCTGAAGCCCTTCCTCCTCAACGCAATCTCTTGGCTGGCTGCAGGGAGAAAAGGGAAGATTGGCATGATGAGTGGTCTGAAGGGGCTCCAGGAACTTCTCAAGGCAAACAATGTGGCAAGTGAATATTCGGTCCTAACCCCAAATCTCAGCGTCTACTGCTGCACGTCGTACAGTGATAGCGAGGCACAGAAAATCCAAGAGTTTGTGGCTGAAGGAGGGGGCTTGCTCATTGGAGGCCATGCCTGGTGGTGGGCCTACAAGCATCCATATGAACACGCTGTAGCAGAATATCCCGGCAATAAAATACTGAATACATTTGGAATCTCCATCCTGAGCCAAACCCTCACGGCTAAAACCTACAACGCTATGGATCCTGAAGATGCACCGAAGGTCTACCACTTCCGCAGAGCTCTTTCCAAGTTGCTGCAAGAGAGCAGCGGAAAGTGGGATACAGAGCCCTCTCCTGCATCTCGGATCACAAAAATGGGGCAGGACTGTGCTGAAATGATGAAGCTCTCCGCAGAAGGCTCTGCAGCGGTCCACTCAATTCACCAAATGTTGAAGGATCTGCTGTGCCGCACTGGGATTCCAGAAGTGAGCAAAAGAAATAAGATTCAAAACAAATCCAACAAGTACATACTGATCGAGTTGGCGACATCTCTCTATGAGAATTACCCTGACCTGCCTGAGCTCTTCCAACAGCCGGATTTGTACGACGCATCTGATTTGACCGTGTCCATAGATGCCAACAATAAAGGTAGGGCTAAATCCAGATATTTTGTTCGTATAGACATTGTTCACTTTTTAGGTGGTTGGTTTTGTCTGAAAGTTCATAGGAAAATAGGCAATCACACCCAGCCACTGGAAATAAAGGTTTTATGATTTTATGCAAATATATATTTTTCATGCAAATACAGTTTCCATTGAGGCCCTGGATGCTCTGGCTCTTTGGAGGTTCTCATGATTCTGGCCACCAACTGGACAACGATTACTACATCTCGGAAATGCAGTAGGGGTGGCGTAACAGGCGTAATTCTCTTTAGCGTAATTACTTATAATTACTGCATAGTTACTCGTAATTTTGCAAAATTGTGTGAGAAGCATAATCCAGCATGTAGCACAAAATGTATTTTGTGCTAAGAAAATAGAACTAAATGCTACAGGACACGAAGAGTAGCAGCCAGCAGCTGCTCGTTCTCCCATAATTGGCTTTTCCTTTGCTCCCGCAAATGACTCTTAATTACTGAAGCTGGCATAGTCACATAGTTTCGTTAACTTCGCATCACAAGAGTAATGCGTAATTCGCATTTGTTGTCTTTCCATTGCTCCTGCAGTGGGATTTTCGACCTAAATTACTCTTAATTACTGAACCCGGCATAGTTACGTAATTTTGCAAAATTGTGTGAGAAGCATAATCCAGCATGTAGCACAAAATGTATTTTGTGCTAAGAAAATAGAACTAAATGCTACAGGACACGAACAGTAGCAGCCAGCTGCTGCTCATTCTCCCATAGATGGCTTTTCCTTTGCTCCTGCAAATTACCCTTAATTACTAAAGCTGGCATAGTCCCATAATTTCGTTAACTTCGCATCACAAGAGCAATGCGTAATTACGCATTTGTTGTCATTCCATTGCTCCTGCAGTAGGATTTTTAACCCAAATTACTCTTAAATACTAAACTCGGCATAGTTACGTAATTTTGTTAACTTTGCATCACAAGAGTAATGCGTACTTACACATTCGTTGTGATTCCTTTGCTCCTGCAGTAGGATTTTTGACCCAAATTACTCTTAATTACTAAACCCGGCATAGTTACGTAATTTTGTTAACTTTGCATCACAAGAGTAATGCGTACTTACACATTTGTTGTGATTCCTTTGCTCCTGAAGTAGGATTTTTGACCCAAATTACTCTTAATTATTGAAGCTGTCGTAATCGCGTACTGTTGTTAACTGCATCACAACAGTAATGTGTAACTACTGAAATTACTCCAATTACTCCTGTATAATTAACAATTCTCCTAGACCTAGAATGTAGTCACAATAGTGAAAGCTAAACTTGGCTTTGTTTACACTGGGGATATTGCAGAGGAGATCCCAGCACATGATGGGAAGCCCTGATCTCAGCAGCAGGGACCAGTCTAGAATTGGCACAGATGATGCCAGAGAAGAAACTGTCTGGGTAGCATGTTGGGCAGCATTGTTTTCAGCTCTGGGACATTTACATTTCTGGTAAAAACTGGTAACACAACGGCAATGCAGCTCACATCCTGATGATGAGCACAAACATGCCCGGCGAGCCACAACACAGTCACCAATGGGTAGTCACAACTGTTTACAAAAAACAAATAGTCTGTAAATGACTGCGATCATCAGCAAGTGGATACACCAGGCATCAGCAATGGTGGCAGGCTTCGCGATATGTATGCAACTCTACCTACAAGTTGAGTATCAATCACATGGCACGTTTCCACCTAAGAGGACATGCAGGTGCCTTGCTCAGGTGAAGTACAGGATGGTCTTCTCAAGTAATAAAAATGTTAAGGATTTTGACTGCGTCAGCTGGTTTTGAAATCTATGTGTCTTAAGTGCCAGAAGAAGTGCAGCCGGGATTCAGAGATGGACACTTTGGTTAGGCTAGGTCAGCATCTGTAGGTAACCATGCAGTTGCATGCAGTGGAAAGCGTACAGACCCCTCAAATAGCACAAAGCAGAGCAGCTGGGCATGCTGAAAATGAGGACTTATCCAGTATGGTGTCTCTGTGAATGACGCAAAGGATGCGCGTCACAGTAGATCACGAGGTGGTGTTGTTGATACAGAAGGCTCCACTACACTCCTGCAGCAAAGTTCAGTGCCCGGTCGGTCAAACAGTAATATCTCTTAAATGTGTACAACATATTGTATTTTGTTTGTTTTGCTTTTTCAGTAATGTGTACTGATGCTGTACTTGCATTTGAACATTCTGAGGAATGCAAAGTATGTAACAGCTCCCTTTACAACCAGAGAAATGAGGGTTACTTACTTTGACACTGCATTTCTTGTTTAGCCTTATGCAAAATGTAACACACAGCATCACTCACATACCTTAAAAGTGATTGTTTGTAACGGCCGTGTGTCTGGCTCGTCCTTCTGCTGCCAATGTATCTTCTTGTGCTGCCTGTGCTGGTGGGTTTTGTGGGTCAGCTTCATCAGAATCGAGTCCAAACCTATCTCTGGCAGTCCTCAAGACTTTGCAACATAATGTAGAGTTACACTTATAACAATTATCTGGCAACTTGTCTTTGGGAATATTGTAGGACCCCCTCACTTTGTGAAGACAACAACATCTTCTTTTCAGTTGGCCAAATATCCTTTCAATTACAGAGCGGGTCCGTGTTTGTGCTGCATTGTAGCAAACCCCCCTCCGAGTCGCTGGATGTAGATATGGTGTTAATTTCCGTGACCTCATGGCATATGCACTGTCGTCTACAAAACACGTGGGAATGTGGTTACTATACATACAATTTTTAACATTTTTGACATTCATGTCATATAGATTGGCCATATTTACCAAGTAGATAGCCATCTTTAACCCCTTGGCTGTGGCGGTAATTCCGCCGCGGCGTTAGGGGGTACGCGCGCCGCCGCCATGCTCGTGACGGAACCACTCCGTCATGAGCCTCGGGCGCACTGTGCTTGTGACGGAGTGGTTCTGTCACGGCCCCGCCCGCTCAATAGAACGTGCCGCGCAGGCGTGAAATAAGTGCAGCGCAGGCGCGGCGGCCGGGCCATGACGAAACCACTCCGTCACCAGCACAACGCGTCCGTGGCTGGTGACGGAGTGGTTCCGTCACCAGCACGCGAGGTGTTAAACTCTTCTCTGAGACAAAGGGAGTGAATGCCGCTATGCCTGAACATGAGAGAGTCATGTGTACTGCCAGGGTACTTGGCTACAAGGTTGGTGATGATGTGCCTAGCATCACAAACCACCTGTATTTTAAGTGAATGGGTGCTTTTTTCTATTTGTAAATATATACTCATTGTATGAGGGAGGACCAGGGAAAATGGATGCCATCAAAGCAACAATTACATTGGAAAACTGGGAAATGCAGTAAAAATTCAATGTTGCTGCCTGCAGCTCCTGTGCTGGGGAAAGTAATATGGTGATGCATTCTCTCTACCATTGCATCTAGAAAATCATAAAAAAAACTAAAAAGGCGCCTCCGTGATATGCTACCTGCAACGGCAATGACCCCAAGGTAACTCCCAGATGCTAAAAGATGTAGTGAGCAGACTGCCTGCCCATGGGTGGGAATGGCACTGCTTGTGAGATTGTTTCTAAAGATGAGGTGTTAGTTCTTCAATTAGGTCTAAAATAACCGAACTAGATAGCCTGTACTGATCACAAATGTCCTCCTCTATTTGCTGGAAGAGAGAGTGTCGGCCTCACTCTGAATAGCCGCTCCTGTCTCCGCCCCCTTCTCTGCAGGGCTTAAGAATCCATATCCTCCTCGCGATTATATACAGTGCTGCCATGTGGAACATTCGGATGCATTTTGGGCCTCTTCATATAGGTTGCACCTGGTACCATCTGATGGTGGCAATTTGTTCGTGTCACTAAAATACTGATTCGGTAACTTGTGTGTTCTGAAAAATAGCAAACAAGTGCATTTGATACATTTGAAAATGACATTTTTGCAGTCGCTAACCGTTTTGCGACTGGTAAACGATTTGGCAACGTGTTGTACATTAAGCCCTTAGGGACATATGTATCAAATACCGTTATTGCGATTCTCAAATAGCGATTTTTAGAGAATCGCTAATTGAGAATCGCAAAATGGGATGTAATAAAAAATTCACAAATGTTTTGCGATTCCTTGGAATTCCTTATTTGAGATTCGCAAATTGCGAATCGCAATTAAGGAATACCTTTCCATTCATTCCTATGGGCCAGGAGGCCCATAGGAATGAATGGGAAGCCAATCTCAATTTGCGATTCGCAATTAGAGAATCGCAATTTGAGAATGCAATTTCAAGGGTGCCAGGGTGTGTAATGGACATCCTGTTGCACCCCTGAAATATGTATGTGTGCATATGTGGTGCACATACACGCCCTAAGGACATGTATGTTTGGCACATGGCACTTTAAAAAAAGCAAAAAAGTACTTTTTTCAAAGATTTCGCAAATTACCACCAACTGTCAGTTGGTGGTAAATCGCGATTTCTAATGACAAATTCGCGCAACTTAAGTGCTTTCTACATCGCATTTAAGCAATCGCAATTTGCGATTCCTTAAATGTAAACGCAAAATAGAAAATCACATCCCAATAGGCCTTTTCCCATTCGCAAACGGGCCAATTCTGAGAATCGGCCCATTTGCGAACGGGAAAAGGGCTTATACAAATGCCCCTGAGTCTGATAAGAGCATATTTTATTTTTAAAAACAGCTTCATGGTATCTGTAAAAAAAAGGTCATTGTAAGGGCGGATTCCAGCAGCAGCCCCCGGACAGGAACTTCTTAACGTAAAGAAGTTGCATTCGGAAGTAACCTGCCTTCCCATTGGTTCACGCGGGGCCAGTGATGGAGGGGTGTACTCACGAGCACAGGGAAGAGTGGATGGAATCTTTGAACTACAGCACACTAGAAGAGATTAAAATGGTGCATGCCTGAGACAATATAACATATTTTTAATGGGCCAATGCCTTGGAGGCTGTATATGATTGATTGATTGATTTTAATACTTATATAGCGCTTGCTGTCACTCTACGGGTATCCTGGCGCTATATGATAGACGGGACCATTTTTCCCAAGACCGAGCAAAGACCCTTCCAAGATAGACGTATGTTTTTACCCCCTCTATACGACTTCCGCCCAAGTTCCATTTGAAAGGGCAACACTGCCTCATACCTCTACACGTCACTACCTTGGCTCCAGTTATATTTACCGTCAGATGCTTGTCTCTTGCATACTTAAAAAGAGCATCGAAGTCACAAAGTCAGCGTAAGATCAAAGTTGACATCATCAGCGTATAACAAAACAGGCAGAATTTGTTGCACTTCATGAGGAGGGAAATTCTTGAGATTATGAAAGTGAAAGGAAATGTCACATAAATACATTGAAAACAAAAGAAGGGCTAGAACACAGCCCTGTTTCAGGCCATTCTGTGTCGGAATTTGTTAATGTTACATCTAATCTTAGTAGATTGGGAGGTATACCCAGGCAAACCATTTCCTCCAAAGGATGTAGTTGGAAAGTCAACAAATACAGAGTATAGAATCTGACACTTAGAGACCAGGGGGCATATTTTCAAGAAAGTGATGCTGTGCGGCACCACAAGCCATCTGGCTAAACCCTGCTGCGTAATTTTCAAAGCACAGGGATGCGTCATATTTACAACAATATGTTGCATCCCTGTGCTTTCCCCTGCGCGGGCGCACAATTAACTGTTGTGCATTAATAAAGGCACTCTTGCACCATGATGCAAGGGTGACTGCGTTTTAGGAGAGATTGCTTTTCTGCAGGAAGGGACACCTTCCTGCACAAAAACCATCTTGTGAGCTGTTTTCCTCTTTCTAAGTCTAAATCTGGAATGCAGCAGAATCCACGGGTGCTGTGTGGGAACACCCACCGCAACACCCATGGCACGCCCCTTTTAACCGCATGCGTGCGGGCGGAATTCCGCCCGTACGCTGGGTTTTGCGGAAACGCATGTTACGTGACGAGCTGGGCTCGTCATGAGCGTGCGAGGAGGCTACGCCATGACGAGCCCAGCTCGTCATGAGCGTCGAAGGGGTTAAGCAAAGTGCTGCATGAAAAGGGGCCCTATTTGGAAGGCCACGTAAAGCCATGCAGGTGACATTATATAGCCTTGTAAATATGGAGCACCGCACTGCATCACCGGAGCGTCAAAAAAAGTGACGCATCAGTGGCGCAAGGGGCTTGTAAATATGCCCCCACATATTCATCAATGAGAGATTGAACCCCTGCTATGTTGTCTATCACTGAGTGATGGAGTCTAAACACCGCCTGGACACCTGGAATCACCCCTGACAAGTATGCTCATTCTTCAAGATGCTCCAGGAGGCTGGACGCAAAGATCGTCCCCGAAGAGTCCAGCAGGGCAGTTTGGCGACAGGTATTAGGCAAGGAGCGCGTTCCCTTTTTGCGTATCAGGGCAGTGACGCTCCCCGTCCACGAGCTTGGTATTCACCCCGAATCATAAGACGATGCAAAGAGGTGTATTTGAAGTTTACCAGGTCCTTTTTCATCACCTTTCTTGGGATCCACTCTGGACCCCTCACTGCTGATAATCTTGCTTCATTCATTTGTGACATTATTTGTTTTTCATTCTGAGGATTTATTTGCCCATTGCAGCTTTTACTGTAGGTAATAGAAGTGGCTCGTGCTGTACCATAGCTGTGTTTTTGCTTATAAATCAATAAACTAATCCATCCATTCATGAGGAGAGATAGGAATTGCAGAAGGGGCTCGGTTTCTACACGTGTACTTGGCGACTAGATGCCAAAAGCACTGCCATCAAATCGAACACAAATTACGTGTACTGTTCACATGGAAATGTATTATGATCAGTGCAATATTATATATTTTGTCACTATTTTATTATGAGTAACATCAATGCTAAAATCAATTATGAATTTTGTAGGATGGTTAAAAAACTGGACACGATCGATATATGTGAAAGTACATCTTCTCTGTCTATGAAGTATCAAGTCTATTTCTAGAAGCATTTTGGCACAATAATGTAACTCGAAAAATGTTTTTGCCGAAACGCTTCGTCTTAGTGCATAAATAAATATTTTTATGCTGTGTTTATTCTTGTAATTCCAGGAATTACCATAAGGATATTACATGTATATATTATATATCTTTTGGCAATTCCTGGAATTACAAGATAGGGACGTACCAAACCATAAATTAAGTAAGTGGTATAAGAACCATGACTGACATAGATATAAGGCCTAGAGCCTTTAGAACTGCTGGGGCCACCAGGAACCAACCAAGGTAGTGACACAGGGGGACATGTGTATTGTCTAAACACAGCCGCGGATCACCATTAACTTCTATGGGGAAAGTCGCGGTTGGAATTTTAAAGAAAGTGGTGCTGGCATCCAAGTGGAAAGAGTCCAGGTGGATCCAAGGGTGGATCGGAGATGAGAAGAACCTGAAAGCAGAGGGGAATGGGTCTGGGTAACTAGCCAGTGACCAGGAAGGCGATGAGCGGATGCCCACCGATGTCGGGTGATTTCATGTGAAGGAGGTGAAGCTTGACTCTTCAGCCACGAGGAACGGGAGGCGTCGACGATGACCAGGTGCTGGATTCGAGCTGCTCCACGAAGGATGTCGAATGCTGCGGTGTCTGATTCTGGATGGGACTAAACAACCCTTGGCAACAGCAACTCACGCAGAAAGCAAAGATTAGCTTTGGTGCAGACCAGCAAGGTCTGAGGGACTCACCTCTTGGTAGAGAGTCAGGGCACGTCTGGAGCAACCAGGGAAGCCCAAAGGAAAGAAGAGTTACCTACCACCAGCCGACGGACCAGGGATCATGAAGGGGCCTCAAGCAGAAATGCTAGAAGCAGGTTCACAGAAGACTCATGGAGTGTAGGCCCACAATCTTCGGTGCAGATGGCTTGGAAAGTCAATGCACTTGCAAATGTGCACGGTGTCCAGGAGTTCGGGTCCCACGTCACTCGTGAGGGCTGAGGGTCTCAGCTTTGCTGGGATCTCATGTCGGCCTCTGAGAAGTCTGGAAGTCCATGTCCTGAGTCGCAAATACTTCAGGGTCCGACGCAAGCCTCGGAAATGCAGACCAGCAAGATGCTTCTTGGTGCCTGTTTGAACAGGGGAGTCACTCCTTGACCCCAAGGGAGATTCTTCCGTCTTCTAGTCTAATAGAATGTCGAAGTTCCAGGATATATGTTGCAGAGTTTTGTCCAGGTGTAATCTGAAGCCCTAAGCACTGGGGTCCTATACTTATACTAAGATAGGGGGTTGGACAAACTCTGGGGACCCACCTATGGGAGGATCTGGGGAGAGGGGTGGTTACACCCCTTTCCCTTTGTCCAGTTTTGCGCCAGAGCAGGGGCTGAGTGCCCCTGCAACTGGTTTGAACTGGGATATGCTCAGGGACACCAAGTGTGCCCCAGCACTGTCTGAAAAGCATTCTCTGAATGCACCCACCCAGCCTCAGTACACTAAAGCCTGTCTGTGGAGGTGGTTACACCTCCCTGTGACAGGAAACCTTTTGTCCAGGCCTCCCCTGTCGGAGTTTCGTACAGCAGCAGGAGGTCAGACCCGTTTCTGTGGCTGCAGCCTCCATTTTGTGATGCTAAGGTTCTTCTAAACTATTACTGGTCAGACCAGTGTGTCCATGTCTCTCCCTCTAGAAGGGTGGAATTCTACCCCAGACGCCAGAACTGGTGGGGGGGGGGTAGGATTCCAAAGTGTTTGACACCAAACACAACATGTTTCCATGCAACCGTTCCAAAGTTAGAGTGGGCTAAAGAATGGTGATGGATTAAACCCAGATCTGTTGACTGGGTGTGAGTGTTTGATTGGTTCAGATGCTCCGTCCATCACCACCCCCTTTTGTACCGCTTTTGGCCACCATAAGTGGGGCAGGGTATGCTTAAATGTGAGTCCCTTGCTCACTTTGCCACTGGATTCAAGCAAGCCGGGCTGAAGACAGCTGAAATACCAGAAACCGGTACTCGGAAGCTTGTTTCTGGTCCAGGGAAGGCATGGCTTGGCAGTTCGGGCTGGACTGTTCCCATGAGGCACAGGGTCAGACTGATTTGCATATGGCCATGTCTGAACCCGGGTGGCAGAGTGGGCTAAAGAACGGGTAATGGATTAAACCCAGATCTGTTGACTGGGTGTGAGTGTTTGATTGGTTCAGATGCTCCGTCCATCACCACCCCCTTTTGTACTGCTTACCTAAATCATGGCATAGTCAAACGTTTGGAATGTTACAGCAAACGACAGTGGATTTGGTAAAAAATCTTCATATATGAAGGAAATTGCTAAAAAGCTTCCCTAATCGTACAGTTTTTTATGTGACATTGAGTAAGCATACTTAACCAGAGTTATTTGTGAACTGCTTGCCTCCCACTTTCCAAAAAAACCTTTTGAGAGGCAGTGTTTCTCTCACAAGTCAGGACCAGCTGTTCTAGGGCTGATGATGGCCACCTCAGTTGGTCGCTCCACGATGCTTGATCACTCCTGGACAATCGAACTGGTCATCGACCTGAACTTAATCACATCCTTCACCTGTCCGTGATCCTCTTTCTCCCTCCAGGACATGTACTTTTTTAACTTTCCCTCGACTGTGGAGACCCTGCTATTTGACCAAAGCCAGGTATAGCTACCTGTTAGCTGAAGAGGAGATGGGCTGTGGATTCCCCCTCGGCCGTCACCTACCCAGCCGGACTTTGGGCAGACTTTGCTTTGTCTCTCTGTCGTATTCCCCTCCTTCCCATTCACCCTACCCCCTTATGTTTTTCTGTTGAGACCTAGCTATTTGACCAATGCCCGTTGGAGCTACCTGATACCTGAAGAGGAGATGGGCTGCGGATTCCCTCCCAGACATCACCTACCCAGCTGGACCTTGGGTAGACATTCCCTTCGTCTCTCCATCGTATCGATACCCTACCTTTTTCCCCTACTCCCTTTCCCTTCCTCAGTCCATTTTCCTTTTCTTCCATGCTCCTTAAAAGTTTTTACTGGTATTTTTGGTAGCTTGTAACTGATGTATGTTTGCAACTATATGGAACCTTATGTAAAATGCTCTGATACCTTCGGGTCTCGCCAGCGCTAAATAAAACACTTTAAATAAATCTTTGGCAATTATAAATGTCTGTTATTTGCTATTGCTCTTGATCTTTTCTCTCTGTCCTCTCTCTTCCCGGCATCAATTATTGCGTGAGTCAGAGATAAATGTATTGCGATTATTAATTGAATTTTCTCTCCTATGAATGATGGTGACTGCACTGTATTGAGATTGTTCACATGCATCTAGAATTTTAGATGAAGATTTAAAACTTTCTCGAGTCTGTGGTGATTTACTTAAAGTATAAAAAAGTTAGTTTATGGTAATTATCACCATCAACTAGTTCAACTAATGGTCCATCGACCAGAGGAAAGAACTCGTTGATCTGTGAAGGGTTAGTTTGAAAAATGAACACATTTATTGAATAGACTAATCCTAAACAGTTTGTGGAATTTTATTAAACTTCACCACCCCCCAGTGGTTTAACTACTGTGAGTATATGGGCCCAGGTGAGTATATGGTAGTGGAGTATCTGTTGTTGGTGAACCACTCGGTCAATGTGATTGATATGAGAAACATCTGTGATACCGTATATATGTACATCCTGCCCTGGATTAAGGAACATTCCGCCAGGTGCTGGAGGAACCTCTTATAGGTCAAATAAGTGACTCATAGATTATTCACTTTTGCAGTAAGTACTTTTTAGACTCAACTATGTGAGTTTCTTCACCACAATCTTCAGTCGATTTAGCGCTCAGCTCTTGGGGTGCTTTAGCCATTTCCTCATGATTTACCTTTTAACCATGTGTGACCTCTTGCAGGACCCGACGCTTGGAGAAGCACTGGCCTTTATCTCTATCCAAAGCAGAAAGCATCCATTGAGCTCCCATCATCAGCCATCGGAGCAAAGCTGAAGGTAAGACACTGCTTGTCATGGGAAGAGCTGCCATTTGATGCCAACTCAGCCGTGAGATCTGTGAAGAACATAGCCCACTCCTTGCAGACAACTCAGGTGGCATATTTACAAGCCCTTACCACCACCACAGCGTCACCTTTCTTGACGTTGTGGTGGCGATAGGGGCTGCGCCTTGTTCTCAAGGCAGCGTTAAGCCACTTATCTTATTTTATTTTAAGTATCTATCTGACACTTGTAAATAAGGCACCATTTCATGCTACACAGCATTTAAAGGGTTGGGCAATGGGTGTTGCAGTGGGCGTTCCACCAGAACACCCATTGATTTTGACGCTGCCCCCTTTTTACAAGGGTGGCATATATATGGCGCAGCGCCAAAATTAAGACCAGGGAAAACTTGGTCTTAATCTGCCAAAATGAAGAGAAATGTTTTATTTCTCCTTGTTTTTGCTGTTTCTATGTGTGCTGCATTGTGCAGCACTCATAGAAACAGCAAAAACACCGTGCATGATTGTTCATGTGCGGGAAGGTGTCCTTTCCTGCACATAAACAATCATTTTGAAAAGGCCGAGTTGCAACATCTATGTGTGCTGCACAAAACAGCACACATAGAAGTTACAAATCACAATTTAAGATTGTTTATGTGAAGAAATGGACACCTTCCATGGCAGCTGAAATTAGCACCAGCGCAGGGGGGAAACGCAGGGCATCATTTGAGATTGTACACTGTATTTACAACAATAGGGTGCAGCCCTGACTTTCCCCCTGCACTGGCACTAATTTAACTGCCTGGCACCAATGTAGACGCCATTGCATCATAGTGCAAGGGTGCCTGTTTTGCAGGGAATGTGTCCCTTCCTGCACACAAACAATCTCTGTGTGCGGTCTGAGACCCATACTCATGACTGTTCATGTGAAAAAGGAGCTTGACCCATTCACACAGTGACTGATTCTCCTCACCCAATGTGTGCATCCTTTTCATGCTGCCTGTTATGTCTGTGATCCATTGGTCCCCACCAGCATTGATTGATGTCAATTGTAACCACATGTGATTCCCACACAAGGACAGAACTTTTTCATAGAGTGGTCCTTGAAGAAATAATGTGGTCCAATGGTCCCCACTCCTGATGATTGATGGAAAGTATAGCCGTGCCTCCTTTTCACCTGCTGACTGCATGTACCTGACCCCACAGGTGCAGATTGGATGCCAATCGGATAACCTCTGTGGTAAAGAGGAGCTCTTTCGCCCGCCGGTAGTCATCAAGGTCTTCGAGGTTAAGCGCGAGAAGATGACCATCTCCAACCTGTGGGGCGGCCTCATCTATATCCTGGTGCCAGCCGGATGCCAGCTTGGAAAATTGCCGGTCACCGTAAAAAAGGCAGTGCGAGCACCCTTCTACAAGCATGGTGAGTATTGTGCATAGGGCGTAGACACTGTTACATTGAGCAGCTATTAGAGCATTACCGTTATGTGGGCTGGTCACTTAATGTTTAGTACAAGGAGGGACTGCTGCATGTTGGTTGGCTTTGAGGGTGCAATTGTGGGTTAAGAGTGGCTTGCCAAATTGTCATTACCACTGTCTATATGTGAGCTTTAGAGCCCACACCAAAGGTCTGAAGTCCTATGGACGGTGGATGTTTTCCCTAGGATATGTAGTTGGGATGGGGTGGTTGTTTTAGATTATTAATATGAACAATGCAATGTATGGAGTTGTCAATGGAAAACACTAGAGATCTGGCTACCAGATTCAATGTGATTCAGAAGCAGGCTGATATATTCTTGCACAGGTGGGTGGGGATTTTAAGAAAGAAGAAGAATGAACTCAGTCATTGCAGAGTTCAATCTTTCAGAGGTACTGCTAATTCATGTCAGCATATCAGTGGAATGTATTATTTTCATCTTGAGTCTTTTCTGAAAAGGGTTCCAAGTAACATTCAAATTGGTTGAGTTAGAAGAGGGGTCCTGGTGGTACACAAGAGTTTAAGAAGTAAGTTGACAAATCACAGAGGTTGAGAATATGGAGTTGTGTTCAAGCAGACTGAAATATCTGGAACTAATCGAGGACTGATCCTCCTAGCCCCATTATGACCTAGAGAATGTTCAGTAAGGTTATATTGTTTACAGTCTTCAATGCAGCCCACAGGTCTCAAATTGCAATTAGGCAGGGTTCACCTTTCATCCATGAGTTTAAGGATATTCTTTATGGTATGGAGGGTGGATCATTTCTGTATGTTTCATCCGGAATCCGTAATGAAGTTTATTTTGGAGTTTGTTCCTGGTTCTATGCATAGTGGGTTTGGAGGTTACCATTTTCTAAATAATGTTGCCAGAAAACAGCAGAATCTAAGTTTGGCATCTTGAGTAGCAGCATGACTGTTCATCCAGTAAGATCCCTTTCACTGATGAGGTGTTACAACTTTGAGGAGTATGGTAGAATATGCCCAGCTCAGGTTTTGATTAAGCATTCTAGCAAACCTTCTTCTCTATACCTTGATGGGTTTGTGGTAATAGTAATCCTATGGAGCTCTTCAATTTAAAGAGGTTAAAAAAGATGACCATTACGTCACTGATATTTTCAAAATGGTCGGCTCATATTTCCAAAATACGGGGTCGACAAAGACTGTGATTAAAATATTTGTGCATTGTCTTTATTTCTATTGTGAAGAATGCTGCGATTGTTGCTGCCTGGACTTTCAAGCTTGGAATCTTAGGTTGTTTGGTAAGGTTAGAACAGAACCTAATGGTTTGAGAAAAGGAGGCTGGGGCTACTTGTTTCACTGATCTTGTTTCTGAAGGAGAAGATTCTTTTTACCGTGAGAACTTTCTGCCTTAGAGTTTACCAGATGTGATACTCTGCACAAATGTGGCTGGTGTCCTGTCTGCAAAGTGTATAGTAGCCTATGCCACTTGTAACATGGCATACAGGATATCCATCATGTTTTGTTGGAGTATCTCATGGACAAAACTCTAAGTAAGTACCTTAAGTCTCAATAATTTAAAATTGATGCAGAGATAATTGAAAATAAGGAGATTTTGTTCTGAAAAAATGACCACTACTACGTTTCCTTGTGAATAACCAGCTCAGAGGTTTAGTTAATAGGGTATATAGAGAGTAACTCATATTTATGCCTAAGTGCTGGCTTGTTCTGGTGTTCTGATTGGATAATAAGTACATTAACTTTATCTTTGATTCTACTACAGGAGAAACCACTGATTCTGCCTGGCTGGATACCATCCGACACTACCCTGCCCCTTGGGCAGAGTTTGCGACTGACAATATCATCCTCACCGTCCCTACGGAGTTCGCTCAAGTGGTGGAGAAGCCCAACGCCCTGATGTCCTTGTGGGATCGCATGATGGCAGCGGTTGCAGAGCTGGCTGCCCTCCCTATGCCCTTCTCAAGGCCAGAGAGAATTGTGACAGATGTTCAAATATCTGCAGGTTAGTACTACACCTTGCCATTTTACTCCTGCACACCACCACCTTCAGTTCGCACAAAAGTGGCACTAGTGGTAGCACAAGGGCGTGCCACACACCAGGGCAAGGTTAGAGTTCACACTGACTATTTGTTATCTCAATTCTTTATTAAAGTTGCACACAATTTTCATATTCAAACATCATACACCAGTGACACAGATATGATAGATCATGCAGGCCCAAGACATTACAAGTTGAAAACATCTAAAAAAGACAGTGAGAACTTAAAACATTACTCACAACCTATACTACAACCATAAATTGGTGAATCAAAGAGTGAAGGGAAGGGGACTGCTACATTGTGATGTCGGAACCCCAGACCGTCCCCCTTGAAGCCTCGTCCCAACATAGTGCAGCCAAGGGACAGGTGCAAGACCCAACTAAGTAATGGTGATGCCCACAGCTTACCACGGAGGAAGGGGCCCCAGACCTCCTCAAACTTCTGCAATTGATCATTAAGCTTATACATAAGCCATTCATAAGAGGCCATGTTGTGTATGTCAGCGAGCCATGTGTTATGAGACGGTGGCAAAACGGATTTCCAATGGTGCAATATTTTTACCTTCACCACTGTCAGAGCCGTGGCCAACCAGCATTTGCCATGACTCCTCAAGTCTGAAAAGTCAAGTTGTGGAGTCAAACTAGATGGTCTATTTTATTGTCCACATTTTTCTTACCACTTACATCCACAGAACATTCTAATTTAAAATCAACTCTTGAATCAGTTATTAGGAAGGCAGCATTAAAACATTCATCACATTTGGTTGCCTGTCTAAATTGAACTAAAGTGCCAGTCCACCTCCACAAGATCATAAGCTAAAGACGATGCAAGGTAACGGACCAGGGACCAGATGTAGGTAAATCTATTTTACAGACTCATAAATACCGAATTTTACCAATTCGGTATTTATGAATCGGTAAAATAGAAGGAGGGAGATGTAGGTAAATCCAGATGTGCATTTACCGAATCGGTAATATTCGGTATTTACCGATTCGGTAAATACCGACCGGTAATGCCCATTCATTCCTATGGGCTTTGAAGCCCATAGGAATGAATGGGCATTACCGATTCGGTATTTACCGAATCGGTAAATACCGATTTTCACTAGGGTGCAGGGGGTGTCACTTTGACACCCTCTAGCACCCCCAAAACAGGGTCGGGTGCCATGAGGCAGGCATACATGCCCTAAGGGCAGGTCTGCCTGTCATATGGCACAGGTGTGCATGCACACATGTGCATGCACACCGGAATCGGTATTTTACCATCAAATTGAATTTGATGGTAAAATACCGATTCGGTAAGGCTTGTGGGACTCAGAAGAGTCCCACCTACATATCAAATTTACCGAATCGGTAAAAATACCGATTCGGTATTTTACAGAATCGGTAAATTTACCGATCGGTAAATTTACCGATTCTGTAAAATGACTGGCCCTACATCTCAAAATCCAATTACCGGTCGGTAACGGCCAAATTCGGCCGTTACCGACCGGTAATTGGCCACCTACATCTGGCCCCTAGTAGATAGCACCTCACTCTATCGCTGCTGTCTTATTAAGAATGGTCGTGCACAGTACTCCACTACCTGTCACCCTTTGGTGCCACTGTTTACAGATTTGTAAAGCAAATTTAACACAAGGAGGTGCACCGAACAAAGCACATTTAGTCAGTTGTGATTCCTGTAATTTCTTCCTATATTTTGACATCAATACATGCTCATCAAAAGAGCCAACATGTTTCATTCCTCCAAAACACAAGCTTTTGGAACTTCATCGGGGCTTTATATGGCAGAATGCAAATGTGCTGTATGGTCCTGGATTGGGGATGGGATATTCCTTGTAGAGATCTCTTCCAGGCATCACGAAGAATGGTCTTGGACTGCTTATCAAGGTGGCAAACTTTGACTATTTGGAGCACAACTCCGCTACCACTGTTATATGATAAAATTGGTTTAAAAGATGAACAGTTGCATTCTTTCTCCTCATGGAGAAATCCATGTTCTACTTTCTCTTTTACTTCCATATAAATGTCCATCTGTTTGTTATTCAGTTGTGCAAGTAACTGCTCCAGGTGTGTACTTTCTTGTCAAACCTGTTCCATTGCACTTTCCACCTCATTCACAGCTATTGCAGCTTCATTTTTAATAATAGGTGGTCCAAGAGGATCTTGACTGAGTAGTTCAGAACTTTGAATGTTTTGTGAACGGTCCTTAGCTACCTCTGCTGCAAATGTTGCTTCTTGCTGACTCTCATCAGTTAACATTTGCATATAATTTTGGAAGGCTAAACACTCAATACTATATTTCACAACATTAAATGCATCTTCATAGCCGTAATAGCCTCCAAGTAATTCCAATTCAGCACGCCAAGGCTTGAACAGTTGAAGAAGTGCCAAATAGAAAAATTCTCTTTCATCTGATGTTTGGCAACTAAGTTTTCTGTTGTTTATTAAGTTTCCTTTAGCATGTCTCACTAAACAACCATCATATCCAGAAGAACTTCAGATAAGCACATATGTTCTAGATGTACACCTCTTCTTAGGTAGTATGTATCCAACATGTTGGATTTTACAATGTCAGTACTTTCTTTGTCGAACTCTGTACAGTTGATACTGAATTTCTGAAAAAGACTTTAACACTCTATTTTACATGCTTGCTAGACCTAGACTTACCGAACCAAATCCCCTAAAATTCGAGAAGTAACTGGCTGAACTCAACCTGTCACAACATTCAAAAATCATTTGTTTAACACTCTCCCCTGAGGCGGAAAGCCGGGGGCTCCTTTCTTTACTCTTTGGTGTAATTCCACGCGCTACTGAATAATATTAGCGTTTTAAAAACTTTGTATATATTTTAACCAGCCCGATTTTACTAGCACAGCCCTCACCTCGGTGCGAGATCAGCGTCGCCCCGAGGCTGCAGACAGGCTTCACAGGTTTACAGCGCTCGCTCTCACGCGCTGACACATCACCCCACCCACCTCAGCAGACATCTTGAGTGAGGGAAGGGTGGCGGTGCAGTGCTTGGAAACCTCCCGCCCCCTAGATTACTTAAGGGTCGGAGATCACCCCTGCAGGTAAAATCATTTGTTTAACACTCTCCCCTGAGGCGGAAAGCCGGGGGCTCCTTTCTTTACTCTTTGGTGTAATTCCACGCGCTACTGAATAATATTAGCGTTTTAAAAACTTTGTATATATTTTAACCAGCCCGATTTTACTAGCACAGCCCTCACCTCGGTGCGAGATCAGCGTCGCCCCGAGGCTGCAGACAGGCTTCACAGGTTTACAGCGCTCGCTCTCACGCGCTGACACATCACCCCACCCACCTCAGCAGACATCTTGAGTGAGGGAAGGGTGGCGGTGCAGTGCTTGGAAACCTCCCGCCCTCCTCTCTCCCCCCATGCATAAAAACATCATACCTTCCCGTCCGCGCAGCGGGCGGGCCCAGGGCCATAACCCCTGCCCAAAACCTGTCAGGAGCCTATAAAGAATACTCCAGCCAAAGCTTACTTGCGCTTCGGCCATCTATCATGGCCAATTGCGTAAACATCAAACCCTCAGAGATCCACAAGGATTCCGCCACCTCGTGCCCCCATTGTAATGACACTATTCCACTTATACTTCCTAATAGTAGTGGCACCATGACAAAACAGGATGTGGGAGCTGCCATTTCCATAGCCCTTATAAATGCGCGTTCACTTGGTAAGCACAGGCAGGAAATCTCTGATCTTATTACTGATTTTAAATTAGATGTACTGTTTATCACCGAAACTTGGACGGATGATACTTCACAGCCAGATCTAGTCATCGCTGTTCCAGAGGGATTTAAGGCTTATTGTCAGGATAGGCCCAAACAAAGAGGAGGTGGGCTGGCCATAATTGCCAGAGACTCGTATCCCGTAAGAACGAACTCTATTCCATCAACTTCCTGTGAGGCCATGCAATTTGCCATCAACGTTTCCCCTTTGTTTAATTTCAAGGGAATACTAATATATCGCCCTCCAGGATCTAAGACGGCCTTCTTATCAAGCATTAACACCATGATGGAATCCGTAGCCACGGAAAGTACCTTTACGGTTCTAGGTGACCTAAACTTTCACATAGATCTAGGTCACCTTACTGACACTGCTACCCTCATCTCTGATCTAGAAACCCTAGGGCTAAAACAACTCGTTACGTCCTCCACTCATCAAGCAGGCCACATCCTGGATCCCATTTTTTCTAACCTAGAAGGCCTGCAAATTACCAACATTTTGCCTATGTCTTGGACTGACCACTTTGCAATTTTTGCAAATATAGCCATTAATAATCATTCCAGCACCAATCCACGCCCCATGCCCAAACAATCTTTTAAAGACTGGAAAAATATAAATCACGACGATCTGCAACTTATACTGGAACAAACTCGTCCTACGTTCGCCTCAGATCCCAACCTAGCGCTACAGCAATTCTACGACTGGCTGGGCCAGGCTACAAACCAATCAGCCCCTTCCAAGGAACATTCCAGAAATAGATCTAAACCTACTGCCCCCTGGTACAATGAAAAACTAAGGGCACAAAAACAGACTAATCGCAGCAAGGAAAGAATTTGGCGAAAAGACTATGACACAGCCAGTAAAGTAGTCTACAAGGAAGCTCTGGCACTTTACAAAGACATGATAGCGAAAGCAAAAAAAGAATACTATAGTGATCAAATTGAGAAAGCCAAGAACTCGAGCAAACAATTATTTCAAATCACTAAAGCACTATCAGGTCATTCCCCTGACCTCACTCCCCCTCCGTCGCAATCTTTGTGTGATTCTCTCGCCTCCTTTTTTTTCACCAAAGTAGACGACATCTACCAGGCCTTCTCCACCAACTCACCTCTAAACACAGTCACATCTACTACCTCTGTGCCAGCCAATATGTTCCCCAGCTTCCAACCGGTCACCCCTGACCAAATAAAAAATATACTATCCACTATTAAATCAGGATAACTGCTGGATCCCTGCCCTCTCTCTGTACTCCGACCGGTAATGGATTCTATCCTACCGGCACTTAAGCAGGTTTGCAACTCAATTCTCTTGTCAGGCAACTACCCGGATCCCCTCAAAAATACCTTATTAAAACCCCTGTTAAAAAAACCCTCCCTGGATAAAAGTGAGTTAAAAAACTATCGCCCTATCGCTAGCCTCCCCTTCATGGCAAAGGTGACTGAAAAAATCATGAACACCCAGATTTCTGAGTTCATAGAAAAACATCAGCTCCTTGATAACACCCAGTTTGGGTTCAGGAAACACCATGGGACTGAGACAGCCCTGATCAAAGCCGCCGATGATATCAGGGTAATCAGGGACCAGGGTGGCACTGCCATCCTGGTTCTGCTAGATTTATCGGCGGCCTTCGACACGGTCGACCACAACACCTTGGTCGATCGTGTCCAGGGATTTGGCATTTGTCACACTGCCAAAGACTTAATTGCGTCCTTCCTTGCCAAAAGAACGCAGGCTGTTATTCTAGGACCCTTTCAATCGGCCCAACTCTCTACTCCTTGTGGAGTTCCTCAAGGCTCATCCCTGAGTCCGACACTTTTCAACATTTATGTGTCGGACCTTGCCAAGACCATCAAAGCACATGGGATGAGCCTAACCTCCTACGCCGACGACACCCAACTAGTGTTGGCAATCAAAGGGGATGGAGAGCAAGTAGCCGAAAAATTTAAGAAAGGGCTCCTAGATATAGGAGAATGGATGGCCACCAACTGCCTAAAGTTAAATTCAGAAAAAACCGAGGTACTCATTTTTGGATCACTCCTACCAGCCTGGCCAACTAGTTGGTGGCCAGAGACCTTCAATACCCCTCCCACTCCTACCACGAAGGTTAGGAACCTCGGAGTCACCTTTGACGATGGTCTAATCTTCATGGACCACGCCAATAAAACAGTCTCCACGGCACACCTGAAATTAAAAATGATCAGGAAAATTCGTCCTTTTCTCCCTGACTCTGCCATCAAGACACTTGTCACTGCCCTTGTCCTTTCATCTTTGGACTATTGCAACGGGCTATTCCTTAATGCTCAAACTAGAGTAATTACAAAACTCCAATCGGTACAAAACGCGGCGGCTCGTCTGCTCTCTGGCAAGACAAAGTTTGAATCCATCTCCAAAAATATAAAGGATTTTCATTGGCTCACCGTACAAAAAAGAATTCACTTTAAATCCCTCTGCATTGTGTTCAAAGCAGTTAACAATCAAGGACCACATTTCCTAAAACATCAACTACAACACTACAAACCCACCAGAGCTTTACGATCAGCCACTCTCAATCAACTGGTCGTCCCCCGTACCAAGACAGTCACCTGGGGTGACCGACGCTTTCTGGTGGCGGCCCCTAGACTCTGGAACACCCTGCCTCTTAACATCAGACAAAGTGCCACGCTCCTCCAGTTCCGTAAACTCCTGAAAACTTGGCTGTTCACTCAATAATCATTCTTTCTCATAGTCCGTATTAACTAACTGGTTCCTAATCTCACATATTGTACTTAAATAAATGGTTTATCAGCGCCAAGACGCCTACGGGTAAATGCAGCGCTCTATAAATATTAAAAATAAATAAATAAATAAATAAGAACCCATCTCCTTATGGGATACCATTTTTAAACTAAAGCTGTACAACTATTTTGTAAAAATATCCAGCCACATCTTTTTCATTTGAGTGTTGTAATGTAGGAAGTCACATAATGAGCCTCAGCAATGAAGTTGTCTGCAACAAATTGAATGTGCATATTTGCATTTCATATTTGTGAATTGGAACATTACATTCATTGGAATCCTTGGTTCTTAGGTTGTATGTATTTTTCTGTGATTTCCGTGTAACTGTATGTCTCACTGCAGACATTAAGCTGTTGATTCTTCCTTTTGAAGTAACCGGTCATGGAAATACAAAATGACATCTTGTGTAAAATCTTCCTTTGCTTCTGTAATTTCGTCTAATGTACTTTCCACATCTATATGTTTGGAAAAGTAAATCTTGTTCTCTCAAGCATTTATCAGTAGTATCAATTGGGATGGCGCATGTCACATACTGTTCAAGAAAGGACGGCGCACAGTCAAAGACTGCCTTCCAAATTTTGGAGCATCTTTTATCCATGCCATCATGTGAATCTGAGGAGCATCTCTTGTAGGGTACTCTTTATGTCAAAAGAAATCAGTTACTTCGCCAAGAGGAGGATTTATTTTGTTGCAGATAAAAGACAGCAAGGCTTGGAATCTGTGGTTAAACTATCTGCAAACATTAGGAGGATCTAAAGAGCAAAGATCTCCGGATGTATTTACGTGATGTCCTCAATGTTTGAGTTTGCCTCTCGTAAAAATTCAAGCAGCTCATCCCATGCATATTCATCATTGCATTTGACTTCTCCAAGATGACGATACCAATACTCGTTGGTGCCACGTTGGCACGCCATCAAATTAATTAAGTTGTATTCTAAGTTTTCATCTTTTTCTTGAACTTTATCAACAAATTCCCTCGCAGAGAGATTTTGAAGATTAACACCTGGCTTCCGTATATGATTCACAACATATGAAAGTCCAGACAAGTAACTCTCAAACAGAAGATGGAATATGTATGGAATGCACTGACAAAATCTTGGATCATCTGAACATAATTGTGTTGAGCAGTATTCAGCTGCTAGTCTCTGTACCGGAAGGTCATCATAGCAGCCTACTGCTCCAGTAGGAAACAGTTGGGGGACTACACTCAAGGGATCTCCTTCTGCTTGTTTCATTTGAAACAGCTCAATAGCATCGCCAATGATTTCTTTAGAATGCAGGGGATGGATGCTGTAGTGTTCATAAATTTGTTCTGATCTGGATTGGTCCACTTTGTTTTAGTGTGTCCACTTTATGCTAATGGCTCATCCTCTATACGAGTTACATTTTCAGCAACATCTCCATTTGTATGGTTTCCCAAGCACCTTGCCCCTCTCCTTCTTGGTAGCTGTCTGGGTCATTGTTCCAGGCTCCAGACACCTCTGAATTTGGCAGCTTTGCACCTTGTGGTCATACAGACCCTTTCAGGCAATCCCAACATCTCCAAGTGTGACCTAAACTCTACCTCCCTGCAGAAAGTGTGCTCTGTGTTGCATCCCAACAGACAATCTACAGCACGGTTGAGCTCACAGCTAGTTTTAGAGAACCTGAGATCCCACCACTCAAAGGAAACCAGAGTCAATGGTAATTGAATTTCACGATTGTTGGCGACTATGACTTGGTGGATTGTGTTTGGAAGGATCTGCTCTGTGGACATAGCTAACAATGTCCAGTAGTCTCCTGGCTCCTGTGTCCCTCGAGAACTCTCCCCATTGCCCACTCACGGTGACCCACTGCCTGTACTTAGTATTTGCAAGCATATGGGCTTTTGGCACCATCTCCTTATGCCCCAAGGAAACAAGGATCATCTCTGCCTGTTCCCCAAAGCTAACTGGAACTCTTCACAAAGTGCTACACTCACCAACCCAGGTGTCTGCCCATCAGCTGGGGGCCATGCCCTCTTTGGACATTTGAAGCTGCACTCTGTGAATTGGGGCACAAACCTTTCTGTCTGCATATGAAATAACCCATTCTTCTTAGGTTCAGACTGGGACTGGTTACCACCACTTCCTTGGAAATTATTTTGGAGGCCTTTAGAGAACTTCGTATTTTTATGTTTTTCTCACCCCTCTTTCTTCTGGTGAGATCCCTGATCACTCTTGTGAGAGTTCACCCAGATATCGTTTTGGACACTCTGCTGCTGGCCCAGAGGTCTGCTTCCTCAGCAAGCTTCCTGGGGTCAATCAGCCTGCTTTGAACTAAGTGCCGGAAAGCAAATACTGAGCATGTGCTCTCTCATTATCAGATTGTAAAGCCCATTGCAATCATTTACTTTGCTTCCTTGCACCCAACCATTCAGTTCCATTGCTGGAGTAATCCACAAACTCTATCCAGGATGCACTAGAGAGCTTCCAATTATCTTTGAGCCTTTGTTGGTACTTTTCAGGGGTCAAACCAAATTTCGCAACCAAAATGGCTTTCATGGATGTGTACCTGGTTTGGTCCCCAACCTCTAATGCAATTAAGTGTGTCCCGCCTCACTGTAGGCAGTGCTTTTCTGTGATCTTGTGAACATCTGCAGAAAACATTTTGTAGCTATCATCCCCCACCACATAACTGGGCACCAGATCCTTGGGGATGCAGACCTTGTTGTCTCCTTCAGACACTGTCGGTATGCTGCCACAATCACTGCTGGACTCTGCCTGCCTGGCCAGCTCCTTAAGACTCAGTTTGTGAGCCAGTAACACATTTTACTCCAGCAAGGCACTTTCAGCCTCCTCCTCCTCCATGGCCAGATTCCTTTCTTGAATCCTCTCTCCACCACCTCCACAGTGGACAGGCTGCAGGAAGAGACACTGCTCCCTGCCCTGACAGGGGGCTCCATTCCAGGGGGCCAGCGATTCCCTTCCACTGCAGATGACTCCTCTAGAAGCTCCTCTCTAGGCCCTTTATTAGAAATGGTGTCTCTGATTGGCAGAGTATGCACCCTGTCCAAGTAGGAACTACAATCCTAGTCAGAGTAAGTCACAACACACCCTAAATTATCCTGTGCTTACCCTTTGGTAGCTTGGAACAGAGAAGTCAGGCTTAACTTAAGAGGTAATGTGTAAAGTATTTCTGTAAAATTTGAGATATGAATTTTTAATGACTAAATGCAAAAGTAGAGCTTAGAAGCAAATAGTGCTCAAAAATCTAATTGGTCACGGTGAACCGGGACATAGTCAAGAGTTCAGGCCGCCCACGATGGAGCACAGGCCGGCTAAAGGAGCCACGTAAGACCCACTGAGCAAAAGTACCTTAATCCTTGTCACAGCATAAGATGCGTAGATGATCCTCGCGTGGTTGGGGTGTTGCACCAAAGTTCTGCATGCAACTTCAGCGATGCATCCGTTCCGTTGAATGAAGCACTGGTTCTGGGTGTGTCATTTGAAGGTGATGCGCTGGGTTAGCCCATGCTGGGGGTGCGATGCGTTGATCTTCTCCAACCAGTCGCGGTGATGCATTGATTCTGAGACTGTGGTTCCGGATGCAATGCGGTGGTTCCGAGCATGATGCGCTGGTCCAGTTCCTGCAACAGTGGCGATGTGTCAATTCTGCTATTGCAGCAGAGGATGTATTGGTTCTATTGGAGCAAACCCCTAAGTACACTTCCAAGGGTCCAGGACTGCGTGGCATCACTTGGCAGGACAGATTCGCAAGCAAATGAGCCCAAGGGTTAGAAAAGGAGGGTTCTAAGTATTTTGTGTCTCTGAGACTTAGGCAACAGGACACAAGTTAGCAAGCCCTTGTAGCCACTTTGGGTTCAACTGATGTAAGTCCAGTCCTTCTCACCGGGCAGGGAATCAGCAGGCTGCAGGGCAGCTCAGCAAGGTAAGAGCACAGTGAGGATGAGTGCAGGCAGCAAACCAGTAGTCCACCAGAGTGGCAGCACATAAGTTCTTCCTCCTGGCAGAGTAGTCACAGGTCCAGAAGTGCCCTCATTTGGTAGCACCAGAGGTGTGCTACTTATACCCAATGGTGCCTATGAAATGAAGGAGACTTCAAAGAAAACTTTGAAGTGCAGATAGGTTCTTCCTTCCTGCCCTGGCTCCAGACACACTACAGGGGGGCAAATACCAACATTCTAAAAGAGCAAAAAGAAGATGGACAGAGTGTTGGACAATGTCAAACATTCACCCAAGTACAGAGATCTGGACATAAATCCATTGTTTCTTTGCTCCCCATACCATTCCAGTTTAAACCCAGCTACATGTAAATCAGTCTAGATCCTTTAACTTTCGAAAAGTGGCAATTGCTAGACTGGTATTTAAAATTCAACTTCACCATATGTAGTGATTTTAAATTGTGAGTTCAGTGACACTAAGCTTGAAACGTCTATCTCTTCCCAATTGCGAATTATACTTAAAAGATTAAATAAGGTAATCCCAATGTTATCCTATAGGAGAGATGGACCTTAACCGCATCGCTGTGGCGGCTTTTCCCGCTGTGCACGGCAATTTTAAAATTACCGCGTTACATGACGAGCTCAGCTCATCATGAGCGTACGGCAGGTAGCGCTCTTGATGAGCTGAGCTCGTCATCAGCGTGGAAGGTGTTAAAGTAGTGAAAAACAAAATTGGGAGTTTTTCACTACCAGGACATGTAAAACAGAAGGGTACACGTCTTTTCTTTTAAATATATGGCACCCTGCCCTATGAATAAACAGGGCCTGATTTAAGGTTAACATATTTATAAAAAGAGAAGGTTTAGGACTGGCAAGAGGGTTATCTTGCCAGGTCGAAGTGGCTGTTAAAAACTACACATACAGGCTCTGTAATTGCAGGCCTGCGCCATGGTTAGGGGGCACATGTAGTGGACTTTACTAGGGACCTATAAGTACATTAACTATGCCAATTGGGAGTGAGCCAATATTGCCATGTTTAGGGGAGAGAACAGAAGCACTTTAGCACTGGTCAACAGTGGTAAAATGTGCAGAGCATTAAATACGCAAAAATTTGTACAAAAACATGGAGGTATGCAGGCAAAAGTTGGGGCAAGACCAGAGCACCCTAAGGTCTAACACCCCTCCATCCCATTATCCTCTCCTTTGGCTTCAACTAGTGTTTGGTGGGCTTTGCTCAAGCCCTCAGCATCTTTTGCAACTTCCCCTTCCTCGTGGTGCTCTTGATATGAAGTCCTCTTTCCTTGTAGAACTCCCTGAGCTGGGCCGCAGCGTAGGCATCCATGTTGACCAGCTCAAACTCCATTCTTGCAGGAGTGGTCTCAAGGACAATCTGAGAAAGAATTTAGAAAAAGTGAAAACGCCAATCAAATAGAATGTAAACTTAAATTGATCTTAGATTATTTAAGTGGGGTTTTAGTGTAACACACAATTACTGTATGGCACTTCACAAACCCAAGTGCAATCTTCACTAATGCACATCTGTCTAAGAAATTGGGTTGTGGAATGACTGGGGTATGAGCCCTGGTCAAGCAGTAACCACAATCCTTATCAGGATAAGGCACAAGCAAACTCCAAATTAACCTGTGCTCACCCCTTAGTAGCTTGACACAGAGCAGGCAAGCTTAACTCAGAGGCAATGCGTAAAGTATTTGTCAAACCGTTCACACAGTAAAACAGTGGAAAAACACTACAAAATGATCTCACAACAGATTTAAATAGAGGAACTTTTACTAAATAAATCAAGACCATAAAAATAACAATCCAAAACTAGAACTGGAGATATTGAATGTTATAGTTTTTAGTTAAAATAGTGCCAAAACGCACTTAGCCTACTGGAGGTATCTGCTCACGCCATCCTGGGACAAAGTCACAAGTTCAGGCAGACCAGGATGAAGTGCAGGCCGGCTACAGAGGACCAGTTAGATTTACTGAACAGAGTAACTTAAATCTTGGTTGCCAGCGTTGATCCGTGTTGAAGATGTGCCATGCAGCCGAAGCAATGCGTCAGCTCTGAGATACGGCAAGCTTGTGGTGTTAGGTCCTCTTTGGTCGTCGCCGAGGATCCCATTGATGAGGTTTGCGATGCGAGTCTGGCGTCATTGCTGAGGCTGGCGCCGATGAGCAATGCGAGAACCTGGGCTGTGGATGCGGCTTGCCATCACAGGTGATATGTTGGTTCCGAGGACTGTAGATGCGATGTGGGTCTTTGCGATGGGTCTAATCCATGCAACCACAATGATGCGTCGGTTTTGCTTTAGGGTGTGCCGCTCAGCAGAGGTTCTGCTCGGAGATGCATTGCTCAGCATTGAATATGTGTCAGATCTACTGGCAAGCACCTTAGGCCCACTTCCAAGGGTCCAGGACAGGGATTGCAGCAATTGGCAGGGTAGACTCACAGATTGTAGAGTCCAGGTGCAGGTGAAAGGAGGTTGGAAAAGTGTCATGTCCTTGAGACTTCAGAACTGGAGGCCAGCCAACTAGCCCCTGGTTCAAGAGATGCAGAGCCAGTCCTTCTCACCCAGGTAAGACAGCAGCAGGCAGAAGGTCCGGACAGCAGAGTAGGGGTCCAGAAGAGTGCAGTCCAGCATAGTGGCAGTCCTTCTTCCTGGCAGCGTATCCATAGGTCCAGAAGTGTACTGGCATGCCTTTGAAGTGCATAGAAGCCTTGCACTTCCCTGCCCTGACTCAAAACTAACTACAGGGTGTATACAGCCCTTTGTGTGGAGACAGGACACAGTCTATTCAGGTGTAAGTGAGGATGGGCCAGCTCCTCCCTCCGATCCTGCCAGTGATGGCCCACTCAGTGACACCTAAGCTCCCATTGTATGTGGCTGTCTAGGAGAAAAACACACAGCAAACTACACCACGTCAGGTGCCCGGAGACAGGCTGGAGGCACAAAATAGCTAAGGCAAGAAAATGACAGCTGCATTTTCTGAATTGGCCAGTCTTCAAATCTGTTTTTGGGGGTTCTAATTCATGCCAGATTGTTGTGTAAGCATTCCCAGAATATTTTTGACATGATCTAAAATTCTATCTGGACTGCCTTTTTGTTACAGAAAACATGGCTTAAAGCATGCTGAAATCCAGATATTGTTCATGCCCTCCCCCAGGATGTCTAATACAGAGACAGGATAGTCCTGATCATCAGGGAAGAGGGCTTGCAATTATATATCGCAACACACTTAATTACTCCACGTTTGAAATTGTAGGGCTTAATAGTGCAGAGAGTCTTGGGTTCTTGTTTTCAATTAGAGGGCTTGATCTCTTTCTATTGAGCTCTGCTTTACCGCCCTCTCCCCAGGCTCTTCTCTTAATTGTTTGGATAGCCTAGGAGACATATTAAGCACTTTAATTCTTTGATTTTCAAACTTTACTCTACTTGGGAATTTTAATCTTCATTTAGACATGAAAATCATCCCTGGAGCAACACATTCCTTAGCAACAATAGAAACCCTGGGTCTGGATCAGCGGATATCAGCCCCCATGAACGGTGCGGGACATACTCTTGAGGGGATCTGTTCTAATTTTACAACACTAAATGTCAACTACCCAGTTATTTTAACTTGGTCTGATCACAAGTGCATACCCTTCCGAATTCGACTCCACTGCACTAATATTCCCATGGGCCCCACCTTGGACAATCACAAAACTACATGTCCGCTACTTCAGATCTCAGTACAGAAGCATCTGCCAGTAGACCCATTCTTACAGGGGATCCATCATTAGACACCCAGCACTTTAATTCATGGATGTCTACTCTCGGTTATATCTTTGCGCTGCCAGTTCCTCTGAAAAAGAATTCTTCCAAGAAACCTTCTTCCCCTGGTACACTCTTAAGCAGAGAGAAGTACACAGACATTATAGAGAACTAGAACGCAGATGGCGGAGAAGTTACAAACAAGAACAACTAAGGTGCATATCATCAACGGCCAGCGATAATAATCGCTGGCCATGTTTAGGGTGCAGAAAAATAATGCCGCCTATCACCGGATTCTATCGCCCAGTGAGTGCACTATCAGCAACGTTCATCGCAGAGGCGATAGAAATCCAGGCAAAAGCGGCAGAAAGAGTTGAAATCTCCGGAATTTCAGCGATACAAAAGCGCATTAGGAAAAACCTTATAGATAGGGAGACGTGGACTCAGGATAACAATCTACCTCCCTTTATAGATATGGCTTAGTAAGAAAAATAGCAGGCGTTACAAACAGGCAAAAAACCCAGTTAGCGCTGATTTTAATATCGCTATGCATGTTAGCGATATACGTGTAAATAGGGAGAAGATGGGTTAGCGATAATATCCCATGTTGGTTCGCTGGACACGCCTCCCTTGCAACTCATTAGTGATGCAAGGTGATGCGATGTTGAAGCCTGCGCTGATCTCATTGAACACGCGTTAGCGTGCTCTTTTAAATAAAGCAATATTTTTATCGTCGCATTTCGTCCAAAAATGTACGCAAACGCGGCAATAAAAATATCGGTAGCCCTTGACAATATACCCCTAACTCTCTTCAAAATGGCTCTCAAAACTTATCCCCAACAGATCAAAGTTGAAAAGAAATCCTACCATACTAATCTACTTAGGCTTGCCGACTTGGATCTAAAAATATTTTTTTAAATAATGATTTCCTTCACCTGCCCTAAAATACTCGAACAAGAAATCCTTCCATCACAGATTCCCTGCAATCAGATTGCTGATTTTTTTTAACAGAAAGTTCCAATTTTATAAAAAAAGATTTCGAAACACCCCTCCCACCGCCCACATGGGTATCTTCTAATTATGTAGGTGGTAGACCGACCCTCCAATATTTCCAAACTATTAGTTTAGAACAGTCACGCCATGCCATTGTCTCCTGTAAATCAGGGTCTACATTTGACCCCTGCCCCCCCAGATTTTTTGCACGCTAATATTGACATCACTAACCCAGTTATAATTAAGATAAGAAATTCCTCTCTCTCACGAGCCGAAGTGCCCATGCAATGGAAAATCGCGGCAGCTAAATCCCTTCAGAAAAAAAAACTTGCCCACCCTACCACTCTTTCCACTCTCCGTTCTATCTCCCTGATTCCGTGTCCAGCAAAATACCACAGAAACGAGTCATTATACAACTGATCCCTTATCTAGAAGAGGCTAATACTCTACATCCTAGCCTATCAGGCTTCAGGCCCAATCATTCACCAGAATCATAATTACTATACTCCACTGAAACTCTCAAGTCAGCCTTAGATCAGGGGAAAAATGCTGCACTGATTTTATTGGATCTGTCAGCTGCATTTGATACAGTCTCACATGACATTCTGCTGGACCATCTTAACCCCTTTGCCGTGGCTGCAATTTCGCGGCAGTGCGGCACTTATGCAAAATGGGCGGGGCCGCGTCGGCCGTTGGCCGACGGCAGCACTAGCGAGGTAGTGCTCATGTCGGCCAACGGCAGCACGCAAGGGGTTAAAACAGACAGCACATTTCATCTTGCCTTGACCTGGCTGAAATCTTTTTTCTTCAACCGGAGACAAGTAGTCACTCTCGGCCACTATCAGTCAGCAGAAAAAACCCTACTTGCTGGGGTTCTGCAGGGCTCTGCTCCACGTCCAGTGCTGTTTAATGTTTATATGGCTCCCCTCATTAGCCTGATATCCTCTTTCAACATTGAGACTATCTCGTATGCTGATGATACACAGCTAATTTTGGTGTTAGACAAACACTCCTCCAAGTCTGAAGAGAATCTACAACGTTGCCTCACTGGGGTATTCCACTGGATGGAAGAGAATCACCTGAAGTGTAACACACAAAAAATGAAGATTATCCCATGAGGCAAATCCAATACGTACACCCCTGGCCTATGGTGGGCCACGGACATCCCCCCTCCTCCCAAATCAGTAAATATAGCAAAGAATTATTTGGGAGTGATATTCGATTCATCACTTAACTTTTCTTCAGCAATCGGTAGCGGTGGCAGGTCCTTGCTTTCACCTGATAAAGTCCCTTAAAAGGTCTTTGATCTGCTCCCCTGCACGGCCAGAAAGGCAGTGGCAGTAGCCCTAAGTACTTCGAGATTGGATTACTGCAATAGCTTATATGCAGGGACCAATAAGTTCATCTTAAACAAACTACAGATAGTCCAACAAGCAGCTGCATGGATAGTCTTGAAATGGCCACGAGGCTACTCAGCCTCAGCTGCCCTAAAATCGTTACACCGGCTGCCTAGCCACAAAAGAGCCCATTTCAAGATCCTGGTAATTATCTACAGGTTCACTCCCTTTGTGATTCCGCGCCTCCTCTGACCCTCGTCAGCGGAGCTCCTAAAGGGTGGAAAATCAGTTGCGGTCCTATGGCCCAAAGCCTGGAACCTTCTTCCTAGTCATCTTCGTTTCATTAAAACAGAGACTAACCTCAGGCTAGCCCTGAAATCCTGGATTTTTTGGTACTCCCAACACTTTATGCCTCTCACTCCTCTGAATTCTGAGTTACGTCTGTTCTTTATGTATCGCACCACATAGCACCTTGATGCTCCTCGGAGTGAAAGCTGCACTTTATAAATTCTAAATAACATAACATAACATGCATTGCATAGTTTTAGGGACATATAATTTAGTAAATATGCCAATTGGGTATGAACCAATGTTATCATGTTTAGAGAAAAGAGTACATACAGTTTAGCACTGGTTAAAAGTTGTAAAGTGCTCAGAGTCCTACGGCCAGCAAAAGCAAAGTCAGAAAAAATGGAAGAGGGAGGCAACAATTTGGGGTGAAGACAACCCTGAGGCAACAGGTCTAACATAAAGTCTTCTGTAACTGAAAGATAAAAGCTATAGGCAAGATCTGCAAAAGAAAACTGATGGCATTAGGTAACTCAGCACACACTGGGCCCGATTCACAGAATGAACTTAAGACTAAATCCTAAACTTACTACTATTTGGTATTCACAGAATGCACTTACTACTTTCGGGATTCACAGAGTGAACTTACTACTTTCGGGATTCACAGAATTAACTTACTACTTTCGGTATTCACAGAATAGATTTAAGACTACTAACCCTAAGTCCGAAATCGGGGAGTAAATTCCGGCCCGGAGGCGGAGCTTACGGCCCGGAGGCGGAGCTTACGGCCCAGAGGCGGAGCTTCCGGCTCGGAGGTGGGGATTTTTGCCATGCTGAAATCTCCAACTCTGGGCCGGAAGCTCCGACTCTGGGCCGGAAGCTCCGCCTCCGGGCCGTAAGCTCCGCCTTCGGGCCGTAAGCACCGCCTCCAGGCCGGAATTTACTCCCCGATTTCGGACTTAGAGTTAGTAGTCTTAAATCTATTCTGTGAATACCGAAAGTAGTAAGTTTATTCTGTGAATCCCGAAAGTAGTAAGTTCACTCTGTGAATCCCGAAAGTAGTAAGTGCATTCTGTAAATACCAAATAGTAGTAAGTTTAGGATTTAGTCTTAAGTTCATTCTGTGAATCGGGCCCAATATACCCAGATTTAATTATGTTTGCCAAAGACAACTGGCCTTTCCCCACAGAATGTCAGTGGCCATATTTTTAATTTTAACAACTTGTGAAGCCCACAAATACCCGTAGGTGTACCGGCACCATAGACACCTATGTTACTTTGTAGGCTCTATAAGTTTATTTTGAGGTCTTATGACACTGTTAGATGGTGGAATGGACTGTCTGATTGCCAACTGCATCGGTCATACTTTCCAACAAATAAATTGGTCATTTACCGGTAGCAGAGTAAGAGATCCATCTTACATTGCAGGAGCCATCTAACCCCTAACTCATGGTTGCCCTGCAGCATTTAGAGTTGAGAGTTCTCTTGACCTGTTGTCAATCATGCGCTTCAGATTTTCCACCACAGGGCTGTTGCCTCTGGGGCATCAGGAGCCCCCCTCGTGTAAGGTAGGCCTCCTAGTGTGGAGTTTCCCCACATAGGTCATCAATGCCAGGCACAGCAAACTCATGCATGAAAAAACAACATTGACCCTCACACGCAGGAAGAAACCATCACACATCTCAAAGTCATTGTTTTTGTCATTGAGGGATGTTTTTGAAATGGAAAGAAAATGCCAAGTAGACTGCAAATACATGGTGGCCAGCCCGACATTCCTTCTAGAGGAGAGCACTGGTGCTGCACCACTGTAAACACTTTTATCAAAATGTTACCCACTAGGCGGGCTTGGGTCAATCATTACAAATGGCGGCCTACTGCTGGGTGGTGGAGGCAAGTGGTCTTCTACAACTCCTAAAAGCTGTATCTCTGACTACTTATTGAATGTATTGAATGCACTTTCTTATGTCATACACTATCTGAACCCCGTTGCCCGCATCATGTGTTTTGATGGAAGCTGAATGAGCGGTAGGAAGGCCCCTGAAGACTCATATTCATTGTCTGGACAGGAAAATTCTAGAGCACCTTCTTCAAGTAGCCTGGCCAAAGTCAAGACGCGGAGGCCTGGGAGTTCCTGCTCATCCACACTGCACTTGCCTCAGAGTCCTGGGCTGGATGAGTGAAACTGTCTGGGTTTCACATTACACGTGCATATGGGACCCAGACCACTGTATAAAAGGTCTGAGTGGGCCTCAGACCCAGGGCCGGACTGAGAACCAAAACCGGCCCTGGCAAAGTGCTCGGCAGCCTCCCTCCCCCCACGGGGGGTTGGGGGTACTGCCGAGCTCTTTGCCGGGGCACATTTTCAGTCGATGTTGTTACAGGGCCGATTTTGCAGCTATGTACCAAAAATGGCCCCCAGGGGCACAAAACCAGCCTCCACCCGTGCGGCGTACCGGGGGATAGCCCAATACCCGCTACGGCCAGTCCGGGCCTGCTCAGACCTACCAACCGTACTTTGAGTTGTTCGTCTCATAATAAAGAGTTTACCATTTGGTTCATATTTTTCTTCATTCTGGTACAGATATGAACCCGATAAACATATTGGTTTTTCAATAAAGTAATGCAAGATAACCTACCTGAAAGAGAATATTCTCTTTAAAGGATGAATTTCCCTCACTCACAGAAGGAGGCATGCTTCATCATAGGGAAGCTTCTCACGCAGTGACAGCCGATCACAGTGAAGACCGCAACTCCTTCAGCAAGAAAGAGGAGCACTGCATGTGTTTGCAGAGATAAGGCAGGCACGCTATGGTAGGCTCAGCGAAGACGAGGGCTGCAGAGCATGCAGGAAGTAAAAGTGTGAAGTGAAGGTTAAAACTGATTACCGATGCACAAAGAAATGTATTAGTGCACACCCGGGTCAGGATTAAAAACAGTGGACACTTCAGGAATCTATTAACCCTTCCTATATGTGTCACAGAAACAAGCGGTCAACATGTTTCTGCAGTTTCACCCTCAAAAGAGGTGTATCGGCCTTCACCAGGACCAATAAAGATTTGCTTCTGTTTAAAATGTATTCATGAATAAATACAAAATCAAAAGTGGTCCACTGTAGAAGCAAAGAGGGATCAAATGTTAAAAACCCTTTGGGGAAGAAAACAGATAGTTTACCGTTCAAAGAAAGATGGCAAAACTATTGCGCTGTGCAACCAGGTACCCAACTTCAGTGGTGATTACAACTACAGTCATGATTGAAACAATTTCAATACCCAAAACATTTCATTATGAATATAAGTGAAATACACACCCAAGTATATCTCGTGTTTCATTCATTGATATCATAAACTTGGGAGAAAATTCTCCGTGGTCTATAAATCTCCCGCTGTATTATGTTTGAGTTTTGACAGATATGATACCAGCCACTTCCAGTACTGCTACAATACCAGGTGGGGTACCTTGGCTGGCCTGTGGCACCCATTGGACTGTATTTGGAGACATGTTCAATAAATAAATCAATCATGAGTTTGTGAAGCGTGACTACTCACCCGTAAGGGTCTCAAGGCATGTTACACAGGACATACCCATACCAAGTACTCTCTGCAGTCTCTTGTTAGTAAAGATCATGATGTGGCAGGTGGGCAGAGTAATAAACTGTGCCTTGTGTCAGTCCTTCATTCAGGGGAACCTTGAGTTACTAAGGCTAGGTTTATCTGCTCTATTCAAGACACAGGCCTGCCGTCAGGTGAGGTGTCCACCCCCTGTACCTACATCCAGATCCTTCCACTAGTTGTTAATAGTTTTGTCTCTTTCATTTATCTGCAGCCATAGAATCCCTGTAACTTTACAATGATTAATAAAGGGAGCTCAAAGGATTACTTGGTTGGTTTTAATGCGGGCAGCCTCGTGGTGGGTGTTCTGCTACAGTATCATCAAACCGGTTTAAGGAGTCACACTTTTGAGTCAGGCAGGGCAAAACGTTTTGTTGATTGTTGAAGCAGGAGGACGTGATGGGTGGGTGGAACTACAAATATCATCTGTGACTTCTGACAGCAAATGATCTGGCCCTACACAGACCCTCAGAGCGAGACACAGCAACCCAGACTATTGTATGAGTGTACAAAGCTGTTGTTCATGTGCTGTGTTTGATGGTTCTTCTGTGGGATGCAGTAGTTGTCATCTTTTGTCTTCTCCTTTCAGGCTGGATGCACGCTGGCTATCCCATCATGGCCCACACAGACTCAGCCAAAGGCCTCCTTAGCGTAGAGTTAATTACTGCATCGAACTGGGGTCCCCTTCACGAGTTGGGGCACAATCAGCAAGGCTGGAACTGGAACGTGAGTCCTAACACCACAGAAGCCACCTGCAACCTTTGGTCAGTCTACGTGAGCGAGAAGGTGCTGGGAGTCCAGAGGAGCAAAGCTCATGGGGCCCTTCGCCCAGAAACCAGAGAGCAGCGCATCAAGGACTACATCAAGAAAGGGGCACGACTGGAGGACTGGCATGTCTGGATGGCTCTGGAGCCGTATCTGCAGGTGAGCCGTGAGGGGAAATGGGTGAAATCATGTGGTTTCTGCAGACTGTCTGTAGGGGTGTAGCATTAATGGAGTAATCTCAGAATAACCCTCTTAGTAAACTTCAGTATCCATGACATTCTACTCCTGACACCTCGCACACAGCTCTCTTCCTCACAAATGCTGCTCAGCACACGAAGGACCCTCAGTCCTTATCACTACACTCCCTCCAACAAATCGCATGCATCAGGCATCAAACACAACTAGGGAATTCCTCAAGAATTTCTAAGAAGTCATGAAGCCAGATATGGCCAAATGTACCTGAGTTGTCTCAGATCAATGGTGTGAACACCTGACGTCCTTCTGTGAGAACCGGACCCTGGAGACATAGCAACGATTTCAGAAAATGTGGAGTTATCATCTTATACTTGGATAGAGTCTTCAAAAATCCTGCCTTTTTCCTGTTCTTTTGCAATTTTAAGCCCCTCACTAATGAGTAAAACAATCAACAAACCTTCAGGGACACCACAATGAAGGAAACCTTCTGTAAACCCAGCCTGAGATCGAAAGTATCATACATGATTCACTACAGCAATACATGTACCTGTGGTACCCATGCTCTAAAGCACATTAAAAAAAGCAGAGGAAGCCACTAGGCAACTGGCAGACTCCAGGAATGTGTAGAGCCATCTTTAACTTCCCCTTCAGCAGCAAGATCCGGAGGAAGAGGTTGCAATCCAACCACAAGGAATCCTGGGGGCCAATTCACAGAACTAACTTGAGACAAAATTCTAAACTTACTACTTTTGGTATTCACAGAAGTTAGGATTTTGTCTTAAGTTTGTCTTAAGACAGACTTAAGATAGGATTTTGTCTTAAGTTAGTTCTGTGAATCGGGCCCCTGGTTTCTAACTCAAATCTCCAGGGAGGAAAATCTGGGTTGAGACCAAAAAGAAGTGTAGAAGCCATAATTGACGATATGAATAAAGATCTACTATCCTCTCTAGATGCAGGTCACTGAAAGATCTGAACTGGGCCGAGATCTCAGCCTCTTGAACAAGCCTCCAAATGACTCATTCTTTCTGGTCAAATTTAGCCTTCTCATCATCAACCGTAAAAGCCAACACATGGGGATCCACTGGTTCCTCACGTCTCCACTAATGTACAGAAGAAGCAGGTGACTGCTGGACCCGTTGACTTTGCAATATTACCTGCAGCGTCATTGATAATACTCAAATACATGTATTAATGGGGAGTGTCAAAACACTACAACTTGACTGAAACACATTTACTTATGTATGAAGGAGACATATCTCTGCTTGAGGATGGGACATGGACATCTTCCTGACTTGGAGATCTGTTTCACTGCATCCTTACCTTCAACTGGATGTAGGAATTATGGGCCACACTAGTCACTGCCAAAGCAATAAAACCACAGCAGTAACCAAAAACACAAGCTTTCATCTTATGAGACATCTGTTGCTGCCTTTTTTTCACTGTATTGATTTTATCAGAGACTTGATGGCCATCAAGGAATTATTAAATGTTGTGTGAGCCAAAGCTCTGAAGAAAGATGTTGAAAACCAAAGAGATTGTTTCATCATAAGGAAATCATCCCATGTCTGAACTGCATTGGCTTCTGCTGGTACAGAGGACCTCGTTCTAAATTCTCTTTGTCATTTTTAAAGCCTGTACAAGACAGGGTCCAAAAGATCATCAGCCATTGCTCCTGAATTTGATATTAAAGCCCAACGTAAGGTACACAAATGGAACTCCATTTGTTATGGTCAGATTCCATTGACAAGCCACTGTGGGCGTTCCATCCACGCGGTGGGAGCCCTGCTTTGGAACGCACTGACCCCAATCCTATGGAACATACTTTAAATCCACCAAATTCTGGGCATTGACTCATTCAAGAAGAAGGGTTTGCAAACAGCAAGAACTGCTCAGGATCAGCTGGCAATCCATAAGAAACAAGTCAACAAATAACAACCATCAAAACAAATAATTAGAGTCATCATGAAACAGCAATGCTCAATCCCTCCTGTCTAATGCTGATAGACCTTCCATGGGTCAGGCTCCAGTTCTTGCCAGACTGGGTGTGGTCAGTGCTGTCCTGGCCAGCCTCACTTCTTCTTTCTCCTTTAAATACTGAGCTTCAGTCATCAGTTCAGAAAGTATTGTTTGGCTGGTAATTGGCAGGTTGTCCTACAGACATTTTTCTCTGTACGCGTGTAGATAGTTACCGCCCCGTGATTTTCTTTGTGTTGTAAATTTTGTTATCTCTCACTTTTCACTGTGTGCTGCACCATCAGCACCTCCACAAAATGTGCTTAATACTAACATTGAATTTGAAATATACACTTTTTGATATGTATTTCTCTTCTTCTCATATTCCAGTCTGTTACTTATTGATCTTCTTCTTGTTTGGTTGCTGAAAAAACAAGGAATGTTTGTTGCAGTAAATAGAATACCTTGGGTTGGTTGTCTGATAAAATATTAAGGAAACAAATATCGTGTAGAGCGATTTGGTCCTTGACATTATTGTGTCAAAAATATCAAGGACCAAAATATTGAAAAGGTAAATGCAATGAGGTAAGTATAGATTTACAACTCAACTCCACATCTATGCAGCTTTAATATTTATATATCGTCAGGGTACATATAAGTGTAGTTAAATATAGTTAAAGTTTGATTACCCATAGTAATGATGTTTCTGTCCTCGAGATTCTTGACACATTATTTTGTCCACACAATTTCTTTTCTCCAATATTTTGTGCAAACATCTTTGGGTTGGGTGCTGGGTAACATTTATAAGTTGGTTCTAATTGTGTTGAATAAATCTTAGTTCCCTAAGACTTCGGGTTCTTCCTGTTTCAGACTACAGAAACACAGAGTCTTCAAGGTGAAGTCAAAGATCAAATTTATTGGCTGCCTCTAAGTAACAGGTATCCTAGAAGTACAGCACGGTGTATATTCTCAGGAGACTGCTCAATCTTACAAAGCCAGCCTTCTCTTTTTATACAAAATATTACGCTTTAGGCAAACATTCTTTGTTTTACAGTTGATCATTCACATATTTTTACTACAAAGAAAAAGCAGAGTCATGATGACAAGCCCATATTTCAGTTTGTCCAGCCCACAATCAATTATCCGGCAAGGCCCAGTATTTTCATCTGATATCGACGAACCCCCAATAAAAACGGGCACCTCCTGCTCGTAAAGCAAGTCATAAAGAAAGAAACAGAGGCAGGTGTGTGTAAGATTAGGAAGGGTTTGTGTGCGATGAAAGGTTTATGGCATGTTGTGCCCTGATACTATCTCGTTCGGCCACTGGGAGAGGAACTGACCGAACAGGTTTGGCCTTGGGCAGTGGAGTCAGCTTGCCCAGGTCACAGGGAATTCAGCAAAGGTGTACGTGTCCTTCAGATTCGTTTCTGGCCTTAGTCATCTGCCTATGTGAGGGCAACCCACAAAATGGCTGCCGTACACAAAATGGAACCCGAGGGTTCAGGACGAAAACTATGATTTCAGGGTGATTTCGTCACTCGAATATGACGAAAATGCTTGTGCATGATATACGAGTCATTCTCGGTCTGCTGATACCAAAATCGTCATGATACGACGATGCTTATGACACAGGTTCAGAATTTTCAGTACCACAGCCCCTCCTTTTGCCCTTACATAGGCAATAACCTATACTCATGCTAATCTGAGTCCAGGTCTATATTTATGAAGTCATGGAGATGTTGCTGTAGCATCATCCTATTACTTAGCTCGTCTCTTGATACAAGTTTCCTTACACACGATGTAGCACAGAGGCCACATATTGCAGGAGCACACTGTACGCACAGACAGAACAGGAAAAGAATAGCTAAGATCATCCCAATGACCATCAGAATTTTCCATCCCCAGGCGGATATCAGTTCCCAGAACCATCCCATTAACGACCAATCTCCTTTATCCACATGAATAGATTCGGAAATCTTATGCAGTTTGGAGATGGCCTTGTACACTGTTGGAGCGTTATCTGGAATGAAAGCACAGCAACTCGGTTGGATCACTCTACATACCCCACCTCGGTCTGCAAGTATGACGTCTAACGCGACCCTGTTCTGAAGGGTCATAAGACGATCCGACTGGAGCTCAGCAGTCAAGTTACTAAGGGCACCGGCAGTTTCAACTACGGTGGACTCAACCACCCTTGTCAATTGCCTTATGTTCCTGCTGTTAACCATGGGTACCCAGAACGGCAGAAAACCCTTTACAGCATCTTTTATTGTGCACATGACTCGCTAATAGTGTCAACTCGTAACCTGACAACCGAGCACTAGTTAAGTGCTGTGTCTTGGTCCTGTTTAACAACGTGTCCACTGCATGTGGAACCATCACAATCAATGTGTTATTCATCACTAAATCAGCAGACTGTCGAATAGAAACAGCTGCTGCCGCTGTGGCTCTTAAGCAACTCGGCAATGCTTTAGCTACCGGGTCTAAAGTCGACAAAAAATACGCGCATGGACGCTGCTTGTTTCTGAACAACTTTGTCAACACTGACAATGCACAATCTTCTTTCTCATGGACATACAATGTAAAGGGCTTACTGTAGTCGGGGGTACCTAACACAGGAGCCGAACATAATGCATCACGCAATTCGGAAAAACTTTTCTGACACTCTTCAGACCACGGGAGGGGATTCGGTGTATCTTTACAGGTTATTGCCACCAGAGGTTTGGCCAACAAAGAAAAATTCGGTATCCATTGTCTGCAATATGATGTAATACCTAGGAAAGCACGCACTTCTCTCTGTGTCCTTGGCACACTCAATTTCGCAATTGCCTGAATTCTTTCTGGGGTCAGTTTCCTTCCCTCCTTCGATAAGAGATGACCTAGGTAGGTCACTTCTTGTCGACAATATTGCAATTTGGAAAGAGACACTTTGTGATGCAAATCAGACAAGTGACGCAACAATGACAATGTGGCTTCTTTACAGATTTCCTCAGTATCTGCAGCAACAAGCAAATCATCAACGTACTGAATAAGGGTAGCGCCATCAGTTAAAACAATCGTATCAAGCTGTGTTTTTAAAGCCTGACTATATATCGATGGGCTTTCACAGTAGACCTGGGGGGCGCGTTTGAAGCGGAAGCTTCGGCCTCCTAAACTGAAGCCAAAAATATCCCTACTCTCCTCGGCTATCGGGATGCTGAAGAAGGCATTCTTCAAGTCAATCAC
The DNA here is from genome assembly GCF_964261635.1 of Lissotriton helveticus. Classification (NCBI taxonomy): domain Eukaryota; kingdom Metazoa; phylum Chordata; class Amphibia; order Caudata; family Salamandridae; genus Lissotriton; species Lissotriton helveticus. The sequence goes on along the minus strand of NC_136069.1, from coordinate 1,727,778,803 downwards.
CGAGAACCAAGTCGCGGAAGCTGGAATCATAGTCAATAGGGCAGTGATATCAGGAACAACTGGAAATTGTTGCACAATGATCTTATTCACCTCTCTAAGGTCAATCACAAACCTGTAAACAGGTGGCTGGGAAGGATCAGTACGTTTCAAAACAGGCAGAACAGGACTATTGCAAATGTTGCCTCTTGTCTCTTCAATTACATCTTTTTCAATCAAATCATAAATGATCTCTAGCAATGCTTTTTCACCTTCACTAGAGATCTTGTACTGGGGAATTCGTGGCATTTTCACATTGGCTTTCAATGTCACAACATATGGCAGTATTTCCAAAAGACCCACATCATTAGGACCAGTAGCCCAAAGAATATCGGGAAGAAATGACAATTCTGTCGGAAGTTTGTCCTTCGACAAATACATTGGAGAGATCGCTTTCTTACCTAGTGTAAGTTGTACTCCCGAAGGAGAACAATACAACGTCGCATACAATCTTTTCAACAGATCCAATCCCAACAAGTTTTCACCACAACCGGTCGTTAAAATAAGGGGTGCTTCGAATTCGCAAGGTCCAACAGAAAGGGACATAGGACTAGAAACTGGGTTCCTAACCAGGGCGCCAGAAAAACGTACTGAAACATTCGTTTCGCCAGACAAAGGTGCGCCAGGGAGTTTTGAGTGCATAATAGAACTCTTTGTAGCACCAGTATCCAACAAAAAAGGCTCTGACACTCCTGATGTAATCACCTCAACATAAGGTCCACTCTGATCTACTGGAACTGAAACAACTCCCTCTCTTTGTCTATGGCTGTCCTAGCAATCATTACCTTCCATATGCTCATCTTCTGCATAGTAGTCATCAGCATGGTACTGAGCCGTCCTACCAGACGCGTTATTCTGCCGATCAAACCTATCCATTGAATTTTGAAGCGGGAAAGGACGCGCGTTCTGGGGGAAATTTCCACGTCCTCTACCTCTAGGAGCTTGTTGAACACCTCGACCTCGTGCACCAGAAGCACCATTCGTACGCTGTAACAAAATAGGACAACTATACTTGAAATGACCCTCTTCTTTACAATATGAACACTGATTGGGACCTACAGGAACACGTGGTTGAGAAAACTCGACCCTTTGCGAGTTTCTCTGATACTGTTGAGGTTGCTGATAGTTACTCTGGCCACCACGTGGCAGATACGCTTGTTGTAAAAGAACCTTCGTTTTGAACTCTTTAGTTTTCTTGTCTGCTCTATCCTTCTCATCTTTATCTCGGTTTTCATAATACTGTGCAGTAGCCAATATCTGTGCTGAAGAGGAAACGGCCCAAGAACTTTCTGAATCCTTTAACTTCTTACATAACTCGGGAAGCAAATTATGCACAAACTTGTCAACGAACAACCGTTGCCCACCTTCTGTACTCATATCTTGACCACTGTGGTCGATAAACGTTTCTTCAAACCTGGTGAAGAAATCCCACACCGTTTCATCTTTCTTCTGCTTACACGCAGACAATTTATCCCAATTCACACGCATCGCAGGCATTAAAGTTTTCATGTAAGTAATTATCCTACCAGGGAGATCTTCTACTAAAGGCTCGGGTTTAGCACCACCAACTTGTCGGCCATCTGCGGCACTAATATTAGCCCATGAGTCACCTAACTCTTGATCATGATCCGCATGACGAATCTTTCCCCATAAAGGCTGTGGAACAACATTTCCAAACAACATGTCCATATCAGCTAAATTCATAATGCAAGAGCTTGCAGTCTGTGACAATTCCTTGTAATACCCTGCAGGATTTTTATGGGGATCAGGCAATGTCTGTTTAAGGGCCAAGACTTCAGCTCGCTTCCATGGAACATGTACCCAGACACGCTGGAAATGTGCTGGTACAGCATCAACGTGATTAGCTACATCAGCCGCAACGGCGTCCTTCCATACTGGAGGAACTTCTCTCATTGGGTATTGTCTCACCTTCTTTTTAACAGAGGAATCAGACTCAAACAACGACCGAGAAACACCCTCACTCCTGAATGATAACAATGTCGCAACTGCTTTCCCGACATCGGAACCCACAATCGTGCCTTTTGCAAACTCGAACCGTACACGGCACAACTCAGGCGGATTAGGCTCCAAATCATTTTCCTCTAAATCCTCACAAAGAAAAGTACACATTTTCTCAAAAACTTATCTCTGTTTCGGTGCTTCCCACTGATGGAAGACATCCATAACTGACTCTAGCTCATATCTCGTCGGGTCCGTAACCCATTTATGTGCCAAATAATTCAATGTTTCTTTCTCCCTAGAATCAGGCAGGTGGCTACGTAACTGTTTTCGTTTTGAAAAAGGGGTCATACTTGCTGCTCCAAAGAGAGGATATAGAAGACTAGTAACAGTACTAGTCATTCTCTGGCGAACAGAGGGAGAAGTTGATGAAAGAACAGGCGGAAAAGCAGAGTGAGGCAAGGCAGACGCAGAGGTAGTGTCAGGAGGAATACCAGGAATGGAAGTCGATATAGTGGTCAAAGTCGTAGGAAGTAAAGGCAGAGCAAATGTCAAAGTCGGTGGCCCTTGAGGAGGCTGCACCGGAGGAATAGGAGCCAACTGGAGAGCAGCTGGTGGCTGTTGAAGAACCTGAGGCAAAACAACCGGGGGTTGCACGACTAAAGGTTGTGGAGGTGCTGTAGCACTCTGCACATAAGGGGGTTGCGAACTCAACAAATGTGACATTAGGGGGTCTTTTTCAAGTACTTTTGCTGCATCTTGCTGAAGAGGCGGCAAAACTGGATAACATTTATCGATTACCATTTTACGTTGCCTGTGCAACTGCTCGCTCATCTGTTCCTCTTCGTTATCTTTAAACGGTATAGCAGCTTGCATTATCGAGATACCACTTTCTCTCTTATTTCTCTTTGCTAATTTAATTTCTTTCTGTTTGGCTTCCTTACGCCATAGGCGGAAAGAGTCAAACATCGCCGGCCGTGCTTTCTTCTTAAAAAGTTTGACCTCGAGATTATCTCAAATTTCCATGTCAAAGCTACCATATTGGGGCCATTTTAAAACACCATCTTTTCTGGTGTATCGGATCCATACTTCATTATATGTGATGGGACCTACTCCATGTTTCACATACAATTCATAGGTTGGAGTTCCAATCGGAGGAACCGGACACGAGTCCTCCAATCGGGAATCCCTATTACAACCAAGACAAAACAAATTTCCAAGTCTGCTAAGACCAGGCATCTTCGCTCTCTAGTCTAGCTTCAAACTTCAAAGGAGTATCGAATACGATAGTCTCGTGAATACACGAGTCCCTCGGCTTTGGTACTTGCAAGTTCCAAATCAAAGATCCCAAGGGGATACCCAAACTAAGAACCAAACTAAGGACTGGGAGACGCTCCACTTATACTTAACTGAGGTATCGATGACATCACCAGAAGACTCGTCTAACGTTTCGCTCTACCAAACATCAAAGGTCCAAAACAGGGCGATAGTCAGGGCAGCAGTCCTTCGTAGCCGTCGGGAAGCGGGGAACCTCGCAGCAAAAGACTTTCGGACCACGTCGACATGCAGGGGTCGATGAAGTGGCGGCCTTCCTCCAGAATTTTCACACGAAGCTCCTCACGAACCTCTGGCTTGGACCGGTACCGCTGATATCGACCCACGTTGGGCGCCAGATGAAGCACTGGGTTTTTCGGAACCCAGCGGTGCCAGGGGTACACCCTAAGACTTCGGGTCATTCCTGTTTCAGACTACAGAAACTCAGAGTCTTCTAGGTGAAGTCAAAGATCGAATTTATTGGCTGCAACCAAGTAATATGTATCCTAGAAGTACAACACGGTGTATATTCTCAGGAGACTGCTCAATCTTACAAAGCCAGGCTTCTCTTTTTATACAAAATATTACGCTTTAGGCAAACATTCTTTGTTTTACAGTTGATCATTCACATATTTTCACTACAAAGAAAAAGCAGAGTGATGATGACAAGCCCATATTTCAGTTTGTCCAGCCCACAATCAATTATCCGGCAAGGCCCAGTATTTTCATCAGATATCGACGAACCCCCAATAAAAACGGGCACCTCCTGCTCGTAAAGCAAGTCATAAAGAAAGAAACAGAGGCAGGTGTGTGTAAGATTATGAAGGGTTTGTGTGCGATGAAAGGTTTATGGCATGTTGTGCCCTGATACTATCTCGTTCGGCCACTGGGAGAGGAACTGACCGAACAGGTTTGGCCTTGGGCAGTGGAGTCAGCTTGCCCAGGTCACAGGGAAGTCAGCAAAGGTGTACGTCTCCTTCAGATTCGTTTCTGGCCTTAGTCATCTGCCTATGTGAGGGCAACCCACAAAATGGCTGCCGTACACAAAATGGAACACGAGGGTTCAGGACAAAAACTATGATTTCAGGGTGATTTCGTCACTCGAATATGACTAAAATGCTTGTGCATGATATACTAGTCATTCTCGGTCTGCTGATACCAAAATCGTCATGATACGACGATGTTTATGACACGGGTTCAGAATTTTCAGTACCACAGAAAGGTAGGCTAAGAAGTGAGTCCTGCCTATGTTAGCGGCACATATGGAGCTCACAATCCCCAACTTGCCCACTAAGAGCAGCTTGACAAAAAACAATTCACCTTCATAGTCCAACCAGGTCTTCAGCACTTTGGAGAGGAGGTTCAATCCTAAAAGGGTGGCTATTTCACATTTCTTCGAGGAGCTACGTGATGGGGTCAAGTCTCCACTGACTGGCACTCGCCGCCTCTGTCCACCATTGTGCCTACTCAGTTTTGTTCCAATTCAAGAGACTCCTCAGGGAAAGGTGTGTTTCTTTAAGCAGAGCAATACCTGCATGTTTTGTATGGAGATAGTTACAGTTTCTTGTAGAGCGCATGGATACCCAGACACGGGCTTCCCAGCACTGACAGGGATCATGATAAAAAGAGTGCGCTGATTATATGAACAGGTGGGTCTTTAGTTGCTTTCTGAAGCTGGGAAGGTTCCTGGCTCTTAGGTGAATGGGGAGAGAGCCTTAAAGCTTGGACACCAGGAAGGCAAATGACAGTCCTTCACTTCTGGCCTTTTTAGTTCTTGGAGTGACCAATAAAGATGCGGTTGTTTGACCTTAGCTTCCATGCTTTGTTATGCGGGACAATCAATCAATCAATCAGGGGGTTTATAAAGTGCGCTACTGTGAGGGTCTCAAGACGCTGATGACTATGGATGTGTAGGCACTGAGGGTGTTTTAACATGTGCGCAATCCAGAGAGCTTTAAATTAAATTTTTTTTTCTCACCGGCAGCCAGTGAAGGCTAGCCAGATGTGCAAACTGTGATTTTGGACTTGGGCTGCATCATTTTGAATAACCTGCAGTCTCCCGGGGACGTAGGCAGGGCTGCCTAGGTAGAGCGAGTTGCCATAATCTAAAAGGGAACATATAAGGCCTAGCACCAGAATTCTCCGGGCTTCCACAGGGAGCCATTCGAACGTCTTCCTAAGGGCTCTTTGAAGACAGAAGCATGTCCGGGCCACTTTCTTCACCTGGGAGGCCATGATGAGATCTTCATCCAGGAAAACTCTCAAACTCTTTACTTCTGATTTAGGGTAAGGGCAGTCACCCCGACATGAAGGCCATAGGAGACGGTCCCAAAGGCATGAGTTGTTCCCACCTCCATGCCCTTTGTCTAATCGTTGTGCAGTTTCAGGCAACTGGTGGCCATCCACTTAGTGACTCATTCCTGGCAGGGAGACAGACTCACCACAACTTGACCGATATTCAATGCCAATAAAATGACAATCTTGGTGTTGAAATGCAAAGACCTGGGCACACGTCACAATCAAGCTATAAACCAATGTAAGGTAATGTAAAAGTCCACTTAAAAGTAATGTCAATTTCCACTATAGAAAAGTTTGTGATAGTGTCCAAGATTTATTTCTCAAGAGCAAACAAAATAAACAGCTGACACGTGTTTCGTCGCTTATCGGACATAATCCTGTGACTTCCTCAGGGCAGAATATGAAGTGAAAAATAAAGAAAATTGCTCTGCGGTTATAATTCCAACCCGGCTGTCTGAGGCTGCAAAAACGCCCCATCTGAATAGAAAGTGTCTATAAACCAGTGCGGTCAAATCAACAAAAAGGTGTTCTAAATATATAAGCAAAGATCGGAGATCAATTATTAGTGACGGCAATGTAGTCCACATGAAAAGTATTAACACTATGAGCGGGTGCGCAGAGATATTTGCCGTCTATTAAGTAAAAAGGATCAACGTGGCCCCCTGAAATTATCCCCGAACCGTGTGCACAATTGGTGCTGAGGATCCCCTCTGCAGTGTCAGTTCTCCGATTGAGGACACTCGCTGTCAAAGCGGAAGCACCATACTTCCCGAGTTATGAATAACCCTTAACCAGTGTAGACAATCTCGGTGTTGGTCCATGTATGGCACCATAGTAAAGCCAGATGCACAGATAATATCAGCTAATGGACACACATACACATTAAAAAGAGTGGAGCCCAGGGATGAGCACTGGGGCACTTCACGTTTGACCTGATGGACCTCCGACAATAGGGTAATTATTTTTTTCGTTTCACATAGTGCGACAGACCATTAGCATTCGAAGACAAGATCAATAGTAGCTTTGACAGATGTAGGGGAGAACTATAAACTGTATTCAACACAGGTAGCAAATCCTTGTAGACCAGGGTGAAGGGAAGGAAGAGGAGGAGGTACAATGAGGGAGAACTATTTGTACTCGAGTGGTAGGGGGTCTCCGTAGTCTTCCAAATGTGCATTGCATAGTCAGGTTACATAGTGTAATCAGGGGCAACAGATGCTTGAAAGAAAAAGGCAGGAAAAGGAACGAGAAATGGGGAAAGGGAAGAAACCACAAAACCTTACGTTGTGAGCATGAGAGCCGCCCTAAATGCAGCAGCAAGAATGGTCACAGGAGCAAAGAAACACAAACACATCCCCCACGCTGCAAAACCTAAAGTGGCTACAAATCGAAGCGCACTGCTGTTTTCAAAACTGCCCATCTCACCTGTAAAGCTCCACACAATGGCAAACCAGATTGCTTTGCAGCCAGACTCACTAAAGCAGGACAATTGAGAAGCCTTCGAAACTCCAACACTCATCTTCTTATCCTCCCGAAAAGACATAAGCATAAGCCTTTTCTCGCTCTTTTAAAGGCAACGCCCCTAAAATCTGGAATTCTCTCCCAATACATATCAGCACTAACCCCTCCTTTGTGAGCTTTAAGAGACAACTAAAAGGATTTCTCCTCAACCTACATCTCTATCCCTCTGGAAAATAGCTGCGGAGTCCCATCTTGACATCCCCACCTAGCTACATTTTCCGCTCCCGTAAAGTTTACTCAACAATCCGATGCTCAACTCCACAATCGAAATTCTTTGTTTGACTTTGAATGGCAAACTCCTGAAATTGTACTTAAACTACCTGAATTTGACTGATAACAAACTGAAATCTGTGTTAATATTAGTGACTGTTTCTGATTTCTGTTGTTAATGTTGCTGTAAAGCGCTCTGATACCTCTCGGGTTGTGTCAGCGCTATATAACCCTCCTCCTAAAATAAATAAATAAAGTAAGCTTAGAGACTAGAGAGAGAGAGTAGCAGAGACAGAGCTGGCCTGGTACTGTAGGCATGAAGAGGGAAAGGAGCCTTACGGCTCCTTAAGCTCTAGTGGACTCACAAAACTCCCAACCATCAACCCCACTTCAGGATTTCTCTTGGTTCTTTCTTTGGATGCTGCTGGGTTGAGGGGTGGCTGAGACCTGTCTCTATCTTTATGAAGAGAGTCCACAACCTGTTGCTAGACCTCACAATCCCATTCAGCCCAAGCAAAGACTTCTAACATTGTGAATGGTGGTGAGGTGACTGCCAAGGCTGCATTCCCAAGTATTTAGGGGAGGATCTGGCACCTCCTGGGTGACATGGGGATCCATACTAGAGTCCTCCACCCTGTCTAAGAAGGATTCAAGGATCAGAGAAGTCTTTAGTTTTGTCATCCATAGTAAGGTAACATTCATTAAAGGCCATACTGGAGGTTGCATTGCCATGGGCTGAGGTTGGAGTGCAAGAAACACCCCAGCCTTGATGCTGAAAGCTGATGAATAATTTACAAAAAAAGAGATACAGCATCCCTTATACAGCAGGCGTCCTTGAGTTTCCATGTGGCTTGTATGATGGGTCTGACATGCTTTGGCGTGGGATGCAGGCAATGATGGGGCTTGGTGAGTCTCGAGGCCTGGCAGTCTGAGCCTGAATACAAGGGGTCCCTTGAAACTCCAGTGGTTTTGAGATTTGTCATGAAGTGGTGTGTAACAACTGTCCCTACAAAGGATGTAGGGACAGTTGGATAGCATGTCATAACAATGTAGAAATGTATATAATGCTGCAACCCCTGACCTCAAGGGATATATGGGAACCGCTGCAGGTCTCCCAAGTTCAGGATGATGTCACGCACACTGATGTCCATGCACACACCCCAAAGGTAGACAATGGAGTGGATGTACATACATACATGGCTCCAGGCGGCTGGATGCTGCTAGACCCGCTTATCTCACATACGTACTCATTGCATGCAGAATATTATGTTCATGGTGAGTTCAACTGTCTGTCGCCAGAGGGCACGTGCTGTCTATGCCTAATATAAGGTAAACTATTCAGATATATCATTGTAATTCACCTGCTGATTAGACCCAAGTGGTGGAATGGGCCCTCAGGACACCACGTGATCCTCACAGGCCAGCATGACCACACTCGCTATGGGGTAACCTGGCTCCCACACCTGCCCCGGGCACTCTCACAAACTTGTATTATTTGTAGTACCCGGAGTGTTTACCACACGGTTGAGTCGCGATCAGAGGACTCTTTGATCTCTTCTCTCTGCTTCCTATAGTTATTGGTCTGAGTTTGTGTGTTTTAAAACATTATATATAAAAAATATATATATAATGTTTTGATAGTGTTGCACACAAATGTCTTTTTTTTTATAATTGTTCAATTTCCTTTTAAATTGTATGTAAGATGTATTGCAAATGGTTTTAACCCCTTGGCTGCAGGGTGTTTTCCCCCCGCTGTGCGGGGAGGAGGAGGGCAGCGCGCGGCGCCGCTGTGCTGTTGACGAGCTTGGCTCATCATGAGGCACAGCGGAGCTGCCCTCGGGACGAGCTGAGCTCGTCACACCACATCCGTTTTTAGAACGTTCAGCCCAGCGGGGAAATTATCCCCGCGTGCGAACGTTCCAACGGCTGTTACGAGCTCAGTTCGTCATGAGGGCAGCTCAACCGTCCCTCATGACGAGCTGAGCTCATCAACAGCACACAAGGGGTTAAGTAACTGTGCAATATAAATAAATAATAATTCAGTGTGTTTCAAAACATTCTGTCTCTTGTCCCCCAGCTGCAGGAATGCTTTGGGTGGGCTCCCTTCATTCAGCTCTTCTCCGAGTACCAGAAATTGACTAGCATCAAAAATGAAAACCCCTCCAAGATGAACCTGTGGGCAGAAAAGTTCTCCAATCAGGTTAAGAAGAATCTGGCTCCATTTTTCAAGATGTGGGGCTGGCCGATCAAAGACAGCATCTCTGCAAAGCTGTCTTCACTGCCGGAGTGGGAGGAGAACCCGATGAAGAAATTTGTTGCATGTCAATAATTACAGAAACGCACGACTTCGAGAGATGAACATGGTTATCCAGCTGCTTCTGTAATAGCTGCTTCTAATACACATGATTGCATATATTCTTCTTGTGTGTGTATGTGGGGTGCCCACCTCATTCCAGCCTAACACCCTGAGCTTTTTATCTTCATATCACTGATGTCAGGGGTGTTTCTCTAATTAGTTTAACCCGTTCCGTGCTGCCGTCAGCACTACTTCCCTAGTGCTGCCGTCGGCCAATGGCCGGCACGGCCCCTACCGTTTTGCGGAAGTGCGCACTTCCGCAAAATCGCGTCCGCCGTTAAGGCGTTAAAGAAAGCAAAACAAGTCCACAACACCAGATTTATTTAGGTGATCACACGAACGAGTGTCCAGGACTGGGAACTGTGGGGCAGATTTACAAGCCCCTTGCGCCACTTTTCCAATGTTCAAAGTGACACAAAAGTGGCGCAAGGGGCTTGTAAATCTACCCCACTGTCTATAGTGACCTGGAGTGAAAGGGCCACTCTCTGCTTATGTGAGTTCAACGTGTAGGTGTTGTGAGGTAGAATCTTCACCCGTGGTACCATCAACCCCCTCACAACATCCTTAACAGCTCTAATGTGATTACAGATGAACACATAAAACAAAAACTGTCTCACCGGATCCATAAAGAGGGGGGTCAAACAAGGTACAGAGTTCCTATGAGCATGTAACTATGTTTGCATGTGCAGCCCTCACACTATCACCCAGGCCTGGTGGAATCCCCGGAAGTTCCTTCTTCAGAATTATTATCATCGGGGCTCCCGGGAATTTCGGAGGGTGGGGAATAGTAGGGATTAGCAGGTTTTGTGCAAAAACATGTATGAATCATATTTACGGTGCTGAATCCGACAGTTTTTTTTCTGGTACTGCACAAGAGTCCTCACCTGCTTGGAGCAGGTGTATGACAGGTGTGATACCCCTCATCAGCAGTGTGCCTGCTGACTCTATAATTCCACTGGTGCCTATAACTGTCCTTACAGGTCCCAGTGGAACTGATGGGAGAGTTGAAATGATGGCTATTGCCTCAAAATATGATCTGTTCTTTTAGGCGAAACATCGGGGTAACCAATTCGAAGGACTCTACGTCTCCAAATCTACTGGTTGGCATTCACTGCGATTTCTGTTTCATGGGCACTGCTGCCCATTTCAGCTTTAAACGATGCAAAGAAATCTTCACTTCCCCTAGTTTATTGGGGAATGCCTGGGAAGTGGTCCCACCACCCACTCATTACTTTTTGATTCCTCAAAAATTGTATTTGCTCAAAAGATCAGGGGGCAAAACCAACTCAATGTGAACTCCCAGTGGTCCTTCGATTCCAATGCATTGACGCCTTGAACCCTCAAATACAACTTTGTATCATTATTCCTGTCTGTAAATAATAAATTCAACCTGCAATAACCTGCAATGGCTAAAGATTGAACTTCAAAATCTCTGCAATAATATCTGATTCTTCTCAATCAGTCGCATCAATCAATGTACCCAATTTCCTATCAAACTTTTCTCTTGCTGGGACCATTGATGGAGAGACGGAGGCTGTAGTGAGAGGAAAATCCTTCTCAAACCCTTAATCAAACCTGTAACTCACACATTGGCGGTCCCTTTTCTCCTCATGGTCAGGTATATCTTTATGATTTGAGATATATACATATATGAGATATGATTTGAGGTATATACACATGTTACCCAGTGGTGGCTGCCACTGGGTAGTTATAGTTAGGTCAGCTGTTCTATAGGAATAGTGTTTTTAGAATTGCTATTAACTTAGGCACCATTTGACGAACCTCCACAAACGTTCCAAAAAGGTGCTAATTTCGGATTAATTTGTGCATTTCAAGACGTGGAGGTTTTGGAGCCCCCAGCTACATGTAGCTTTGTGGGTACTCACAGTCTCCTCTCCTAACTCTTCCCACCCTGATAATGATAGGCCATTTACTCCAACCCTGGCTTGAGTAACTCTCCTTCTAGGACTGGAGGGGAATTGATCAGCCCCAGATTTGATCATGGGGTGAGGGGGAAGCATTTTCTCCACAAGGAAAAATGTTTTCTCCACGTAGAAAAGAAATGCGCAGTTGAAGAGGAGGCTCCATTTCCCATGTGCTGAATTCTCTGCTCTGAGGTGCTCAGCAAGGGGGTCATTTCCACTAGTACACCTTGAAACCTGCCTTTAGCACAACTTTCCGGGTGTAATACTGGGAATTTGTGTGAATAGGAATAAAGATAAAAGTGTGGAAGTTTAAATCTCTCCCAATATGTTTACTTAATTGGCCCCCATATCACCCCAGGGCAGGTCTAGCACGCGGCGTGAAATATTACTCTAATCTAAATTATGCCCCATCATATTCAGTGAAATCCCCTAGTTCTGGAATTAATAAACATGAGGATATAAACACTTATTTTCCGCACACTGATCTAAGGCAATGCGACAAACCATGTTCACCTCTCTCAGTCTCCACTTCATGAGCTGCGGTACTTAGATATATGTCTCAGGCGCATCATCCATAAAATTGCGGACATCAACTGCTGAAAACGATTAACAAAATTTGTAACATTTCTGTGCACCTCATAACTAGCATGTAGTAAAGTCATGTATACACAATTATTTGTGCACAACCAAAACAATGATGAGTCACACTAAATACAGCGTTTGACATTGATTGTTGTTATTCTGGTTTGATATGCACTTAAATATACATTGGCCTTGGCTATGCACCTATATTTGTTTATTTGAGTCTTGATCTTTGGAATAAAGCAGTTGTGTCCGGGTACTCGTGTTGTATTGTTCTTGATGATTGCATATCATTGTGGAGCGGGAGGCTTTGAGATATATACATATTACCCAGCGGTGGCTGCGACTGGGTAGTTATAGTTAGGTCAGCTGTTCTATAGGAATAGTGTTTTTAGAATTGCAATTAACTTAGGCACCATTTGATGAACCTCCACAAAACGTTCCAAAAAGTTGCTACTTTTGGATTCATTTGTGCTTAGACTGTTTCTTTTTTTTTTTTATTGATTCAGTTCAAAGCCACATAAAGCAAACAAATTTATATGACAATTACACAGACATAATCAAATAAATATTCCAAGCAGACCGCACGGCATTATATATAAACAACAATATTATCATAGTTTTCACATAATGAAAAAAAAAGAAATCGAAAAAAAAAGACAATCATTTTTATCATGGGTCCAGATGATCAATCATTGCCTGCCAAATTTTATACCCTTTTTGCATTTTGCTGACAGATCCAATCCGATAAAGGTTGTATTCTAAATAAAAGACATTATAGAACTTTGTGCGCCACATTTCATATATAGGAGCTTCTGGCTTCAACCACATTGACGATATACATAGGCGCGCAACCGCCATTGCCATAAATATCAGATATCTATTATTTTGATATCCTAAAAATAAATTATTATCATTAGATAAACCAAAAATGATCATCTCTCTTGAAATTATAACATCACATTTTGTAATATGAGCTAGAAATTTTTCAATGGATATGAAAAAGGGTTTTAACACTGAACAGTCTGAAAATATATGTACAATATCTGCTTGATCAGATTGGCATCTATAGCATTTCCCGTTATTAGCGCTACCCCATTTCATCATTTTAAATGGTGTATGATAAAGATTAAATAAAGTTTTATAATGTTGTGAATATAAATTGGCAGACCGGATAATTTTATCCGCTGTAAAAATGGATTCTAGAAAGGGTACGACCAGTGTGCCCATTCTATTACACCATTTGGATTCCTGCGATCCCAAATGGTCCTGATATCGATTCACCAAATGATTATATATAATTCCAATACGAAAAGTTTTTTTGAGAATATCAATGAAATTATTGTGACAAAGCAGTAGCACATTTGGGTGTTTGAAAATAAAATCGCGTATTTGTAGATACCTAAAGAAATCATGTTGAGAAAGATTATAGCTGTTTTTTAACTCCTGAAACGAGGCAATTGTACCATCCTTGACCATATTGCCTAAAGTTAATATACCCTTTTGCCCCCATATACCCATAGTGTGATCCCAGAATATTGAAGGAAGCAGTTCTATAGAGTTACATGGGGTATAAAAATTAATAGGTCTAAATGAGGTAAGCTTCCCAATGAACCGCCATCCTTTAAATGCAGCCATCACCAGTTTGAATCTAGTTCTTTTATAGTAACTGGGTTCTAGAAAACGAAGTAGCATTTGATGAGATTGAGGGCCTAATAAAAGAGAAAAGATATCAGGGCACTCAAATATAGGTGGGGTTCCACCGATCGCAAAATGTTTGATATTCTGCATAAGGCACGCTATATAATATAATGCGAAGTTTGGAACTGCCCAACCCCCACTTAGTATTGGTAGTGTCATAAATTTAGATGCCCTCCGTGCCGATTTCCAGCCCATAGAAATCTATCAGTTACAGATTGTAATTTCTTCAATTGTATTAAAGGTATCTCCAATGGCACGGATCGAAAATAATATAAAACTTTAGGCAAAATGGTCATTTTTAAGACATTACGTCTCCCAACTAATGACAAATGTAAACACTCAATTTTCTCAAGTTGGTTTCTTGTGGAATGTAGAATATCTGACCAATTTGCCATGACTAGCTCTTGAAGCGATAATCTAATTTTAATACCAAGATATTTAGCCTCAGTAGTGACCCTATTATCGTTGAGACAAAGTCCTGATGAAGATATTACCTCGGTTTTTTGAATGTTAAGTTTATACCCCGATACTTTGCCAAATTCACTAGTCAGATTTTCAATCTCGTGTAATGCCCTTTCGGGATCAGACGTTATAATCGCTACATCATCAGCGTAAGCTAATACACGTATATTGCCCCAGGTAAGGCCATAGATTGTATATGTGGAGAGATCATCAGCATTCTTAAAAGTGGTTCTATATAAATAGCAAATAATAATGGTGAGCATGGACAGCCCTGGCGTGTACTCCGAGTAATGTTAACTACTATTGATTCTTGCCTTGACAAACATATCCTAGCCTTAGGGTGTCTATAAATTACTTGTAGAGCAAATATGAATCGAGGTCCAAACCCCATTTTCCCCAAAATCGCCCATAGAAATACCCACGCTACACGATCAAACGCTTTTTCGGCGTCTAAAAAGATCAAGCCAACGTTTGCGTGTTTTACAGTTGCATAATCTAAAGTTGCAATGACGCGGTGTATGTGATTAATCGTACCGCGCCCAGGAAGAAAGCCATGTTGTTGATTAGAAACAAGTGCAGGGACAACTTGTATCAACCTATTCGCAAGAATTTTAGAGTAGAGTTTTGCGTCTGTATTAATAAGAGAAATAGGTCGATATGACCCAGGAAGATGCTGCGGTTTATCTTTCTTTTTAAATACAATTATGCTAGCGTTATCCCATGATGGATGGGGATTTCCATTTTGAGCATCTAAAAACGTTGCCAGCATGTCGTCTTTAATATTGGGAAACAATATACGGTAAATCTCTAATGGAAGTTTGTTTGGGCCAGTGGCCTTCCCTAGCGCAAGTTCATTAATAGCATTTTCAAGCTCTTGCATTGTGATTGGTAAGTCTAAATCCTCTTTATTCGCAGGGTCTAATTGTGTTAGGTCACACCTATCAATGTATTGGTCAATTGAATCACCAGAAGATTTATCTTGGGTATATAAATCTGTATAGTAATCATGAAATACCTGTATAATGCCTTCTGGTGACTCTATTAAATTACCGTGTCTGTCTTCTAAGGAAGTTATCCGTTGTGCTGTCTGGCGCCCCTGCATTCTTTGGGCCAAACATCTTCCCACATTTTCACCATATTCGTATCGCTCAGCACGATAACATTTATATTGGCGTGCAATATCCTGACTCCATATCCCATTTATTTTAGCTTTGCATTTGGCAACTCTGGTTTGTGCTGCACTACTATCTCGGTGTAGGCTTATTTCATGTGTAAGGTCTAACTCTGCATTTGTTAGATCCTGCAAAAGTTGTGTCATCTTTTTTTTACCTTCCTGTTGCAAACTCCAACCATAGCTACAAGTCTCCCCACGTAGGCCTGCCTTAAAGCAATCCCAAACCATTGCATAAGAGGTGGAGCCTCTATTAAGATCAAAAAACTGTTTGGCCCATGCTACAACTTGTTGGATATATGTTTCATCCAAAAGCAATTTCTTATTGAATGAAAAATACCTGATTATACGTTGAATTTTAAGCAGGGGCACATCTAAAACAATAGGGGCATGATCAGATGTGATGCGTGGCATTATGAACATTCTAGATCCCTCTGCCATTGACCGAGGTAGAAAAATATAATCAAGAAGCACAAATTTCTTATGAGGTGAAGAAAAAAAAGTAAATCCGGGATCACTCGGGTTAGTCAAAGGCCACCCATCAATCAAGCCATGTTGAAATAGCAGTTGCCGTAGTTCTTTAAATACTTTAGGTTTCCTACCTACGTAATGGCTGAACCCCCTGTCCCAAGTATTCAACTCCCCATGGATATTAAAATCCCCCAGTAAGAAAAGTGGGGTCCCCCATAAAGCCAGTTCTACATTCAAAAATTCTATCACAGCAGCGTCATCCATGTAGGATCCATATACTGTACATATAGTAACCACTGCATGACCTATAACACATTCAATAATTGCCCAACGCCCCAAGCTATCCACTTTGCTTCTACCTGTCGTAGATATAGATTGTCGCCCCAATGTGGCCACCCCGCGATTCATTGTAGATTGTTGAGAAGCCGCAAATACCGAATACCCGAGGTCATTCAAAACTTTTCTATTGGTCCATGGTATATGCGTTTCTTGAAGACATATTATATCTGGTTGAATCAAACGAATTTCATGCATCACTCGTTTTCGCTTCTGGGTATTATTGAGACCTCATACATTAAATGAACATATGCGAAGACTACTACTAGTCATGGCTATTAAATACATACCATGCATGTTTACACCCAAAGCAGAACAATACGTATATTCTAAACATTTTGTGACTTTGACTGAATTTTTTCCCCCCTGTTTCTCCCAAGCACACCCCCCGTGCCCCACCCAAACCCTCTCCCCCCCACCAAACCCCCCCCACCCCTTGTGACCCTCCCCGAACATTAAGGCAAAGGTGCCAATCGCCCCTTTGATGCGTGTGAGATCCTCTCTCAAGCTTTGAAGAGTCAGTTAACCAATAAAGAACAAGCATGAGAGATAAACAATATACCCAAATAGGAGTTTAAGATTAGTACATTTTCTAATGCTAAAGAGTTTAGATATTCCTTCGCTGGAGCCTCCATTGTAAAAAACCGATTCTGTCCTTTATATATCGTTTTTAGGGTAGATGGTTGAAGGAGAAAAGCTTGAGCACCCTGCTTTTGAAATGGCTCAATCAGCTGACGCAATCTCCAGCGGTTTTCTACGGTGGCATGACAATAGTCACGGCGAACAAAAAATTCAATACCCTTTCCAGATTGCTTTCTATCTGGTCTTGCAAGGTCATACACTTTTTTGTCTCGCCAGAAAGTTATTAACGGATATCAAAATTGCACAGGGGTATTGTTGGCTTTGATTGGCCCGTGGAGTTTGCTTACGAAATGGAAAACGATGAGCCCTTTGAATCTCTTGAGACCACTGCCAGTCTTTAACCTCTGGGAAAGCTTCTTCAAAAAGTTTGACTATAAACTGTCTCATATCTGATCCCTCACATCCTTCAGGCACCCCCAAAACTCGTAAGTTATTGCGGCGAAGCCGATTCTCCAAGTCCACCAGCTTGATATTCGCGTCATCTTTCTGAGCTTTGATTCCATCAATATCAGTTCTATTAAGTGATGCCTGATCTTCTAATGCAGATATACGACCTTCTGCTTCTGTCATCCTATCGGTAAAATCATTGCATGATTTTGCCAGCCGACGTACAGTATTTTGCAATTTTTTACAGGCATTGTGAGTTTTCAAATGTTCAGCTCTGGCCTCCAAACGTTGCTCAGTGATGGCTTTCAAAATGATGTCTACAGGAGTTTGACTAGGAGATCCAGAGTTTATGCCATTAATGCCATTTTGCTCAGTAGGAATTACTTGGTCTCCCGAACGGGATTGATCCAAATCTATTGTAGTCACGTCTCCATTAGAAATTTCCTCGCTCCAATTACTATCCATTTGTGGATTAGCTGTGTTACAGCCCCTCTTGGCCTGGTGCCCTATCATGTTGGACCGACCCATGAGAAGGGACATACCCTGGATCTGACTTTCTCTACCATCCCCATAGAGATTCATGCACCTATCCAGGTGCTATGGTCGGATCATAGGCTGATTAAATTTCACATTCTGGAGGTCAGGAAAGCTCCCTGTGCCCCTCGGCTGGTTTCCCAGGGATTCAGGGCATTGCATCGGGTCACCCCGGAATTACTGGCACAGGCATGTGCGGCCCACCCCTGTATTCTGACAGGGGATCTAGACGGGGATGCAGAGCGGTTGCAGGCATGGCTCCTGGAGAGACTTGATGATCTTGCCCCTGTGAGGCCCCCTCGCAAGTTAGATAAACGTGCCTCTGCCCCTTGGTTTACCGAAGCGCTGGCGGTGTTACGTCGACAATGCAAGGTAGTGGAGAGAGTATGGCGCGCGAAATATGACCCGGCGGCTAAATGTGCCTACAGGTCTTTGGTGAAAACTTATCATCGAGATATCCTCTCCGAGAAGAAGGGATATTTCGCGAGAAAAATTGAAGCTGCCTCTAACTCCTGTAAGGAGCTTTTTGCCATTGTGCGGGAGTTTACGATGTCGCGCGCTGCGTCGACTCAGACCCCCCCCATTGAATCCTGGGTCAGCGCAATTGCTGATTTTTTCACCTCTAAGATCCGACTGATCCAGGATTCTCTCCCTGTGCAGGAGTCCGAGGTGCCCGGCCTGGCGGAGAATGTCTTGGCTATCCCGTCTAGTGCAGGCTCGGTTCTGGCAGTTTTTCCCCCTCTTTCTATGGCCTCTTCGCTGGATTTGATGGCCTGTCTAAAATCAGGCTCCCCGCGGGATGCCTGTCCCGCCAAGTTTGTGGCGAAAATGGCAGTAGCCATCAATCCATATGTGAACCCCATGCTGAACTGCTCTCTTGCTCAGAGTGTGGTTCCTCAGTCATGGAAGCAGGCGATGATTATCCCCCTGCTTTAAAAGCCCGGATTGGATGCCGAGGTGCTGGCGAATTACAGGCCTATCTCGCTTTTGCCTGCTTTCGCTAAGATTCTTGAAAAACATGTGCATAAGGTGCTTTCCGATTATCTGGAGTCCTATGATCTACTGCACCCCACTCAGTCTGGATTCTGCTCTAATCTCAGCACCGAAACAGCACTCCTGGAAGTTTCGGAGGCTATTAAGGAGGTGCTGGATCCAGGTGGTAGGGCGATGCTGGTGATGTTAGATCTGTCGGCGGCCTTTGACACCGTCCCCCACGAGGGTCTCCTCGTAAGACTTTTTGAGATCGGTCTGAGGGGGACGGTGCTCAATTGGTTTCGTTCGTTCCTGGCAGACCGTCGACAAACGGTCTGGGCCTCTGCCTGCTCCGCCGAGATGTCGCCATTGGGTGTCGGAGTCCCCCAGGGCTCAGTTTTGAGCCCGACTCTATTCAACATCTTTATGACCCCTCTGGCGGCTCTGGCGGAGTCTTTCGGGGCTCAGATCGTTTCCTACGCTGACGACACCCAGCTCCTCTTCACCTGTGAGAGTGGTGCGGACTTTGATGGAGGGAAGATCTGGGGTTGCCTTGAGGCTGTTTTTCAGTGGTTCCAACATAACGGCCTCAAGTGCAACTCGGATAAATCCGAGGTCCTCTTCTTCGGGTGCAGTTCAGATCCGGACTGGAAGGTGTGGTGGCCAGAGAACATGTTTCCACCAGTAAGCTCGTCCCAGGTGGCTAAAAACCTAGGGATTAAAATTGACAACGGCCTAACTTTACGTTCTCAGATAATCGGCCTCACTGGCACCTGTTTTGGTTTGCTCCGGATGCTGCGTAAGTTTCTCCCTTTACTATCGGAGGAGCATAGGAAGATCACAGTGCAGGCGATAATTGGCTCGAGAATTGACTATTCGAACATTCTCTATCTCGGCCTGCCAGAATATCTGCTTCAACGGTTGCAGGTGGTCCAGAACTCGGCAGCACGGGCAATCTTTGGACTACCTCGCCGTGCCAGAGCCTCGGCCCTCCTGCAGGCACTGCACTGGCTTCCCGTTCGGAAGCGGATTATCTTTAAGACCTTGACTCTGGCGCATAAAGCTCTGCATGCCTCCGGAGCAAAATACCTTCAAAAAAGGTTGGCCTTTTACCATCCAGCCAGGCCCCTGAGGTCAGGATCCTTGTTCCTCGCCGTAGTCCCTCGGGTCAAAAGGGCGCGTATTGGAGGCCGCTCTTTTAGATTGCTGGCTCCCCAGCTTTGGAATGCGCTGCCAGTGACCTTGCGTAGTACTTCAAACCTACTGGCCTTCAGGAAGGGGCTCAAAACTTGGCTTTTTACTTCTTAGCTGCATCTTCGGGTTCTTTTTCCCCTCTGTCTGGATTTTTCTTTGTTTTTATGTTGTTATGTTATGAGATAGGTGTGCAAACCAAAGCGCCGGGACACTCTTTGAGTAGCCGTGCGCTATACAAAACCAAGTATAACATAACATAACATAACATAACATTTCCAAAGAGGAAAACTCCCCATCGTCCTCTAAGGCGCCTTCCAAATCAGAGCCCTCAGAATGCTCAGAAAGCGAGTAGAATTCACTGTCTTTGCTGCTAATTGGATCACCTCCCCCTCCATCTATCCCTTCTTCCAGCACCGTTATCGCTTTAACCCTGGGGGGGCCCAGTTCGGGATCACCATCGATATCGATATTAGCAGCAGCTTCCATGCTAAGCTCCTGCGGCGGCATAGGCTTTTGTAATATAACAGGTGGGGCAATAGAAGAGGGTATCGGTGAGACTATTAATTGGTCAAGTGCCTTAACCAAAGTCTTGTCCTGTTCCTTTTCAGTAGTTGCAGCCCCCAAACCGTCAATAGCCTTCTTACTCCCCCCTCCATCTCCATATCCAGCACCAGCATCTGCTGGAAGCGTATTTGCCATTGGGGTTTTCCCTTTTGTGTTAAACATTTGAGGTATTTTCGGAGTACCTGTTTGGCCAGCATCTACTTCTGCTGCTTCATTGTTCCCATTTTGTTTTGTCTTTGCTGCTAAAGCAGCTCGTGTACCAATCTGATTCTCACCGCTGGGTCTTGTTTTCCCACCACGTGCGGTTTTTTGGGCCATAATAAAAGCTTATTAACCACTCAGCAAGGTACGGGCTTTCAATCTAACAATTAGAGCCTAGAGAGTTTTTATCAATATCAGCAGTATTTTTCTTCATTAATAGATAAAGTCTTTGTTAACAATTGTCAAAAGTACTTCCAAAATTATTAAAGTCGAGTCCACCGACTAGCAGACTGCCAGGGCTACTCTCAGCGCACCTGAGCACAGAGCAAAGTAACAGCCCGTCTCCCGGCGTTTTCCTCTCAGCACTTTTATGTTTTTTTTTTCCCCTTTTAAATTTGTCGACTTGTACCTTTACATAGGCGTCTTCTTAGCCTCAGGCTTAACCTCCGTCAATTACCGTACCGCCGTAGCCTCCAAATGGCTTCAAGCCCTGCAGCCGTGATAACCAGACAGCAAGCCGGCAGAATATCCCCCGACAACCGCCTCCAAACGCAGCCTCCAAACGCAGCCGTGGCCGCCGCCGAAGCCGCAGCAGAAGCAGCAGTCGTCCACGCCTCCGCTCCCGAGGCTCCCCACCCAGCGGCTCAGCGGCTCGGCTCAACCGGCGACTCAGCTGTGCCCCGTCCCTCTACAATGATGGTGGGCAGTGGAGCTTTCAAGGACGTTGTTTTTCGCCTCGCCTCGGCTCCCAGTATCGGCAGCGCAGGTCCGGTGAGGTAGCGTGCGGATGGCAAGAAACAGCAGATAGGGCTCCAGTATAGCCTTTTAGGTGACCTCCAAGCGGAGCACCTCACACACACGCCCGACGTGCAGGCGCCATCTTGCCTTCCCATGCATGTCCTACTTTTAAAGCTGTTTTAGACTGTTTCAAGGGGATGCATCAGGCGGGAGTGGAGAAAAGGGGTTTTCCCAAACTGCGAGCCCCCATGAATTTTCCATACACGACTTTAGACAAGGCTACAGCAAAATCTACTGAACAGAATTACACTGAATTTGGAAGAAAGCTAGATATTGGTCCACAGATTGTGCTTTTTATGGTCTGGTGTAAATCCTTTCACTAGTTTTTGAGACATTAAGTAGTCCCACCCCAGCGTAACCACCAACAGGCACGGACCTCCAGTGGCGGCCAAGCAGCATTTCCCCCCAGGCTCTGTGCACCGGCATGGTTCTCTCGGCCAAAGGCAATGGGGCACGCCCTGCACCTCAGCCTACCAGGGGTTTTCCAATGTCAGGGGGCCACAGTCAAGGTCACTCCGATGGGGGGAGGGGCAGTCAAGCAGTTCTCAATGGGCGTCCCACCATACAGGGCGCCCTGGGTCCAACATGCAGTCACTTCAGACTAGGACAGCTCACGCTCACTCCGCGTCCCAAGCGTCTGCTCTCTTGGCAGCGGAAGCCTGTTTCAGTATTCGGGGTGGCTGTGCCACAGCTGTGTAGCAATGAGGAGCCAATGGCTGAGAGGTGTTTCAAGTAGATTTACTAAGTCTTAGTTGAAGGTTATTAAGTTGATGTGGAGGAGCCTCTCCAGGAGCAGCCTGCCTGCTGCTCAGCCCATACTTCAACTCTCACATCTCACCTCACTGGCACCCAAACAATCAATGAAGCATTGCCGCACCAACGTTCCAAGCAGAACACTCACACTGGCTGAGCAAACAGGGAGAAAGCAACAGGAGAAATACATATACAGGATACTGCATATCCTCCCCCTTTATATAACACAAGATTGAAACTTCAAAACGCAATAAGGAGTACACAAAAAGAACCATAAAAAGAGATGTTATGCTGAGGTACACAAATGCAAGAAGAGAAATGCACAGGAAACTATACTAGGGAAAATGAAGTAGATGCATTGGATAAATATACAGGATAATTAGGCTGTGGGGCTTTAGGTTTAAACCTATAATAACTGATAAAACCCCACTGAAAGAAAAATAGCCCTCACCGGTGAAAACATATAAACACTGAAAAAACACCTGCACAACCACAAACTAAATGCCATTCAAAGAAAGGAAAAAGAAAGTGAAAGAGTCATTTTGTTCTTACTGAAGGGTCAATAAAATGTAACTTTGTTATACAAGCTAGCAGTAAGGAAGACTGGCTAACATTATTCTGCTTGAGTTTTGTTATTTAGGGATGCCACTAAGATATTGTTTCTTTTTCTTTTTACTTTTTTCAGTTTTATGGCCTTTGGTCTAAAGATGCAGGGTTTAGTTTCACGTTTTAGGTTTAGTTCAATTATTTTATAAACTGTAGAGAATCAGGACATATCAAACTCACATTTGATATTTTGGCTGCATTTGATTCTTTCACTGATAGGTAAAATGGCTAGTTTCCTAAAAATCTTTCCTAATATGTGTCATCACATTTACCCACAGAGAATGGGTAAAAACCCTTAATACATCAGATCATAGTTTCTACTGGGTCAGTATTGATAGTAGGTGAATTGCCAACACCTCAGGCTTTAAACATTAAATAACTAAAAAGGAGATTCCTTTCTGTGTGTTTGACTTCTAGATAAACAATACCATTTGTTCTAGTCAATTATACCAACAGCCCACCACACATAACATTTAAGTCAAAACCCTTTAAGTCAAAAACATTACATTTGATGTATCTAATTTATTATTTATTTCTATTTAAAACCAATTTTTCATATACACAGTATACACAATTTATTAAAACATATAGGCTTTTTAGCAAAAAATCATATTACATTAGTCCAAAATAGTTTATCCTGACAAAACATATAAAAACACAAAATAGTACAATTAAAAAACTCTTTTTGTCAAAGGTTTGTCGACCCGTTTCGGTGCTTTGTTGTTTGGAACACCTTCCTCAGGACTATTAAAACATCTTCTTTGTGTAAAGCAATTTTTATTTTGCAGTACCAGATTCAATCCAGGGCTGGTTATAACATTAGTGGCTCCTCCTCCCTGTTATGTCATCAGAGACTTTTTCGTTTGCGCTGAAGCAGTCCAAGACAATTGCTGCACTCGTATAAACTTGTTTTTCCGTTTCTTCCGTGTATCAGTCTGGTCACACGTGATCCTAAATACTGCACGGGTTCAAGAACGGATACCTCCTCTTATTCAATTAAGGCAGGTCTGCAGTGTCTTCACTATCAGCGAACGTTCCGTCCGTCCGGTCTCTCTGGTTGTCGGTATCGAAGACACTGCAGACCTGCCTTAATTGAATAAGAGGAGGTATCCGTTCTTGAACCCGTGCAGTATTTAGGATCACGTGTGACCAGACTGATACATGGAAGAAACGGAAAAACGAGTTTATACGAGTGCAGCAATTGTCTTGGAAGAATTATCTAGAAGTCAAACACACAGAAAGGAATCTCCTTTTTAGTTGTTATATGTCCCGGTCCTTTCTGGGTTTATGAGGGAAAACTCTCTCCTTTTTTAAGTTTAAACATTAAATGCAAGGTATAGTGACAAGTATATATAACACCAAGCATCTGGGATAGTGGTGAAAACGTAACACCAGACTTTTGGAAAACATGGAACGCAGTGTCACTTGTTATGCTCTGCAAAAAAGGTTCTTTCCAAGTTCAACAAAGATTGGAGTGATATTGTTTGTATTTGTAGTGATTAAGATACGTATATAAAAAATTTGTGTGGTAACCTGTCAAAATTGATACCCGAGCTGAAGTCATTCCCTGTAGGAGATCCTTGCCACATGTTAGATGGTATGCTGAAAGCATCTTTACAATCTTCAGAGTTAATGAGGGATGCTATTGACTTTTTAGTCCATTCTGGTGCACTGTTTTCTTTTTGCCCAGGGACTTAAACGCAAATATTTATCATTTCGTGCTTTATGTGGCATCAAAGAAGGAGTCATACCAACTGTGTCCCTTAGCTGATGGTTCTCAGTCCAAGGGGCTATGAATGCTGAGGGGGCCTTTTCACAGAAGTTTACACGGGAAGGAAAGCACAAGCGCACATGACGAAAGACTCACTGAAGAAGTATTGTATGGTGTACTACAATAAGATTAATTTGCAAAAATCTCTTTGGACCTCATATACACTGTACGTACACTGTCTATATACCATGTTCTTTCAGTGCAGAAAGCAAGCAATGATAAAAGCAAATCGTTCCATAAACACTGGAAAAACACTTTTTCTGTTGTTTTTAGTGGTGTGAAAATGTGTAACCACTGATAACAACTGTTTTTTAAGATATTAAAAACACTGAAAAAACCCCACCAGAATTTACAAAAAATAGAAACTGAAAACAGGAAAGCCTAAGGATAATATATCACACATCCTCCCCTTCTATAAAATTCATAAAAAAT
Source organism: Lissotriton helveticus (assembly GCF_964261635.1). NCBI lineage: Eukaryota > Metazoa > Chordata > Amphibia > Caudata > Salamandridae > Lissotriton > Lissotriton helveticus. The sequence continues at coordinate 1,727,753,607 of NC_136069.1, read as the reverse complement.
ATATCAGAAGAGAAAACATTGGGGCATATTACCAAGCAATAGCGATAATTATCGCTATTGCTTGGTTAGCGGGAAAAAAATATCACCGAGCACCGAGGATTTTTACCGCTGAGATACCTTGATATTATCAAGGTTTATCTCAAAAGCGGTAAAAATCCTGCGAAATGATTTTTCAGCGATATTCATGCATTATCGTGACAATGCTCTTAGCCATGTTATCCAGCTTCCATTGGATAACATGGCTAAGAACTGCTTTTAGCAGGCGTTAGCTTTTGGAGATAATCACGCTTAGCGCGAATATTTCCAAAAGTTGTTAATATGAGTTAGAGATGTTAGCGACTGTTTTCAGTCGCTAACATCTTGGCACGCCCACTTTGCATGTCATTAGCAATAATTATCGTTGACATGCAAAGTGGTCCCCTAAATGCCCACTATCGCCTACAAGCTGTCGCTAACTGGTGTTAGCGACAGCTTGGTAATAGGGCGATAAAATTATCTCCGCGGAAAAAGTCCCGCTAATGCGGCAATAATGCCCTTGGTAATACGCCCCATTGTCTTTAAAACCCTCGTTGTTAGAAAGCAGACAGAGAAAGAACACTAAAAGTTCTTCCTAAACAAAAAGAATAACAACAGAATCGCACCTAGTATCGCCTGCTACCACTGCAACTGGCAAGACACGAATGAGAGGTAGCACAACACAACACCCCATGAACAAGCCGCAGGCACGACTCATACACACATGTGATGACATAGACAAAATAGGTGAAGTACACCCGACCAAACATCCCCAAAACAAGGGCGAATGGAGTACCTTGTGGCAACAGGTGACACTCACACCCACCCACCCATGAAACGAGTAACATACAAAGGGCGAACCCACCCACTTGGTCATCCCTCATATAAAAGGTACACAAACTACACTATGAAAATAGGCAAGTCCCACCCTTAACGCAATCCCACGTGTAAGGGAAAGTGAAGTGGAAAACTCCAGTAGAAACACCAACGCAAAAGACCCCATGTTCTGTAAGGAACGACTCCAAGACCATAAATGAACTATTACAGCCATACACAAACTGACACAGCTAGCATAGCAACACACATGCTGGTATACAACACACTGGTAAAGAAAACAAACCCAGACATGAATATGGATACAAGAACACATTGCATGATAAGCATACTGCAGACAATAAGAGTAGTATGTGACCTCCTAAGCAACATTGAGCGTGGTGAGCAACCCGGAAATATAACATAAAGTGGAAACCAAAATATACAATTTAAGTGAAGCAAAGAAAAAAATACCTATGAGACAGAACTGGGTCACTGGTGATTACGTCTCATCGCAAACTGCAGGTGTGATCACCATATGGACAGGCTGCACAGCCCAACGGTATGCAAAACACATCTAAAACGGCACTGTGGTGCATTGGCTGCTACTAAGTGGAATCGTAAGCATATATAATGTTGTGACCAGCCAAACATAGCCACGATCCTGACACAGCCCACTGGGAGCAAGTCGTAGAGCTCAAATGTTTCCAAAATAGAACATCTGTCCGGCATCCATAAAAATAAAGATTTGTCAACTTAACAGCACCCCATTGTGAAGACAATATTGATAAGAGATAGCCAAATGGGAAGGCTTCCGATCGACGGAGACGGTCACTCAAGAAACACAACATCCGCTGTGGCGTAATGCACAGCACGCATTCCAAGCAATGAACAGCAGACGTCACTGTCAATCTCGCAACATTGCGTGGCAATAGAGATGTCGCAGGGGTGCTTGGAACACCTCCCCGTGACCCCTGGAAATGGTAAGGTGCACGCGCTAAGACCGGCTCGTGCTTCCAATTTTAAACCGCATCGTAACGGTTTGAGCGACGTCACTTGAAGCAAGAAAAAAAACTTGCCTCTGTTTCTTTCATCCTGATGGCCCCCCTACAACCGCCGGCACCAAGGCTCAACACTCAATAAATAATGTGCGGAAACTCCAAAACTTCTTGGGCCTCATTTATGAAAAGTGATGCATCGCTGCGTGAAAGCAGCGATGCGTCACTTTTCACTGCGCCCTCCTTGCGACACCAATGAATCATCATATTTACAGTATGACGCATCATGGCGCAAGGAGTTACAGATACATCAGTATTTCTGACGTATCTGTAGGCGCAAAAGTGACGCATTGCTGGAGTGTGTCAAAAAAAATATGTGTGTGTGTACAGGAATTTATATAGCGCAAATCACCGAGCGGTTTCTAAGCGCTTGCTTAGGGAACCCGTCCTGGTATTCCCCTGTGAGATAACCCCGGCAGGGTATCCGCAAGGTGAAAGCCAGGCTTCTCGCCGCGAGGGGCCATTGTGGAGATTAAGCAAGCTATTGCCCAGAGTCGCAGAGTGTGAACCCGTGAATCGAGTAGGCACCGGAGCGAGAATTGTCGAGTCCATGGACATTTTTAGGACTCAAGACCCTGCCGAGCCGGGAATTGAACCCTGGTCCCGGGCTGACCTCTGCTTCCAGGTCTGCCTCCTCTAACCAGTGACGCAACTCCAGCAATGTGTCCTTTCACATGGGGCACGCCCCATGTGAAAGGACCTGCGTCAGTCTTACCCCTGCTGTGAGGCAGGTGTAAGAAATTGACGCATCGGCGTCCTAGAAGTGACGCAGTGAAATCTTATAGATTTCACCGCGTCACTTCTATGACCCTTTCTTGCGTCAGAACGCCCCCCTTGCATACATTATACCTGGCACAGGTATAATGTAGTGCAGGGGTTTACAAAGTGATGCATCTACCTAGATGCAACACTTTGTAAATATGGTGCAACAAGGCACATTTTTTACGCTGCTGGTGCGTCACAAAAAGTGACGCACTGGCGACGTAAAAGTGACGCACGGCCTCATAAATGAGACTCCTTGTATTCATAATGTAGATCACACCATAAAGAAACGCTGCGAGCATAGTCCACCATGTCAGCTGCTGCTTTCTTCTCACCAAACACTGATCAATCATTGAACGCAGCATGTTCGCTTCGGATGGTATGGAATGGCCTTTCCTGTGCGCACACAATAACGACTATACAGCTCGACCAAAGAGCTGATTAGCTGGGAACATTATTCTACTTCTGTGGTGACAAATCCAAGTTGATGGAAACGCTCAGTGTACTGAATGCCTGCAAGCATACTGGAACTCACCAATGTCAAAAACAGAAGCAGACCCTGCCTGGGGCCGGCCGATGTAGAGGAAGCTGGTGAGGCCGAAGAGCTGCAGAGCAATCTGTCTCTCTCATTGCTTCAAGTTTCCTTAATTTTATTTAAAAGATCTGCTTTCTGTAAATTCATTTGTAGCACGCAGGGTTTCTTTTCCTAAAATCGTCGCCAAAATGTTGCAATGAGGATCCAGTGGACTATATGTTTCAAATATGTTTATTTAGTCTTAATTGTAGGGTATTAGGAACATGTAAAACAGCCCCACCAGGAGCAGCCTGCCTGCTGCTCGTCCCATACTCCAGATGTCACACCTCACCTCACAGGCACCCAAACATTCCATCCATCATCACCACACCAACATTCCAGGCAGCACGTTCACACTGGCTGAGCAGCTGGTGCCCAAGGTGACAAGGGAGATGCACATATACATAAGCAAGAAATAACATATCCTCCCCCTTTAGAGAGAAACTAAAATTTAAGATACTAGATAGAGACAACTATTCACATATACACTAGTAATGGAAAATGTGTTAAATACACGTGGATGCAAGGTGGAACAAACATCTTGTGAAGAAATCGTGATGCTTTAGGGTATTAGTTGCGCTACATAAATAAATGAAAGAAAGAACTAAGCAATAAAGAAAGCAGAGAGGATGCAAGGATTATATCCACCATCACCACACCAACTTTCCACACAGCACATTCACACTGGCTGAGCAGCCGGGGAGAAAGCAACAGGATACATACATATACTGAATACTACAAGCTGTTGCTCCATCCCCCAACCCACAGCCGTGCAGAATCTCTTCGCAGTGGTACACCCCCACCATGATTCTAGGCCGTTGTTGAGTACACCATAAAACACTGTAGGCCGAGTGCACCGCAGAGGGCACCCTACTCAGGTACAGGCCTTTTTACAGTTCACTATTGGTTAGTATCCTCAGGCCATGTGAAAGCGGGCACCTCTCCGATCATGCCTCGCAGGTGCTCTTTTGAAGGGTATCAGGGCTACTTCTTTTTCCAGCCCCTAGAGTAATCCAAATTGTACATCTAATTTGATGCATGCTATAGCAAACTTTTAACACAAATACTAAGAATTACTCTGCCATATCAGCCAGACAGGAATCTGCCTTCGAGAACAGGTCTCCTGCATCCCAGGCGGTGGCCATGAGCTGAATCTCTAACAGTCAAGGACTCCTAACTCGACTGGAAAAGAAAAGGCTTCAGAAAACTGCAAAACAAAATATATATGTTAGGAACCTGACATGTGAAAACACATATCAAGAAATAAAATAGCTTCATCAAGGCAGTGGCGTAACGAACCTTGAGGGGGCTCTGCTGCAGGGCACGTGAAGGGGCCCCCTCTGAACTCAAACTAGAGCTCCCCAGCAGAAGTGCGGTGCTGATGGGGCCCCCTGGAGGGTGAGGACCCCCTGCACTGGGGCTGCAGGGGCCTGTATTACGCCCCTGCATCAAGGCCCCCCTGACGCTGGACATTCAGAGGAGGAGAGAAAAGATAAGGCCATGCCAAAAAAAGAGACTTGTCCATATGTAGGTCTCGGCTAGGCAGCGCATGCGCTGCCTCGTCGTGAGATGCTGTATACAGTATGGTGTGGAAAGCTCCGCCCACTTTCCTCTTAGCTTTACCAATCTTTTTCTTTGGCTGAAATGTTAAATGCTGCATTGTGATTGGTTTTCGGCAAGTTACTCCCGCCTCCTGACGACCATGTTGTCATGTTTCTTTTTCCATGGCTATCAGCCCCTTTACTTTAAAAACTCTTTTGTTCCCCTGACTCCCCCCGTTCCCTTCCGCAGTCTGTGACTTCTCTGCCCACCAAAACCTCCCCCCCCACTCCTTTTCATGCCTTTTTGGACGCCCTTACTTTTATTTACAATGCAATTGGGCTCTCGTAAATACGAGACCTATTGCATTTTTAAATGCTTGTTTAAACCTGGGATTGGCTGAGTGCATTTGCACTCTATTTTGCCTGACTTGTCCTGAACACATGCGCAATACAGACGTTACCCGGAAGCGAAAGCACAGCTGTGAGAAGGCAGAAGGGTGAATGTCAGCAGCAGCATGGCGGCTGTAAAGCTAATGCGAGTGCTGCGGTGCGCTTTACCGAGGGCAGGCAGGCGCCTCAGCTTGCAGCCACGGGGGATGAGGAAAGATAGGGGCAGGTTTACCAAGGGCAGGCAGGAGCCTGAGCTTCCACACACAGGGGTCAAGGGAAGGTACATGCAGCTTGTGCAGGGCACCATAGCGCTCGGTGCACCCCTGCCTTTGTAAGCGCTGTCAACAATAACATGTGCCTATGGCCTATTTCAACTATTGTTTGAATTGTCATGTAAGCCCCTTTCATGTAGCAATTACAGCACACGGACAGCGTGACGGGAGGCCAGGTTTCTACCCAGCCCAGTTATCTCATCGGAGCATGCACATCCCTTGGAGCCCCCACCCGGAGTGAAAACATAGACTGTCTGTCTGCATGCTGTGGACGCGTAGTGTATGCAGGCCTGTGGGGTAGAAGGGACCCCACTGCATATAAAGAAGCCCCCCCCCCTGGGAAAACTCTGCATTTACAGGTGATATGTGAGGGGCACGGTGCGGGGAGAGTACCTGCGCTTCTGTTTTTGCGTTTCAAGCACTGCTTGTACAGCCTTATCATCCATGGAGCATCTTATAAACTACAAAGGAAAACATTTTTGAAGGTACATTCATTTCTGCTTGATCAGTGACAGACTGGTTTCTCTTCATTTTGGGAAAAGAAAGGCAAACCATGTCTCCTCTCTAGTTCACTCTGAGAATCAATCAAAAACACAGGACACACAAAGCAGGGTTAGCAATGGGTTAATTGCTTCATAAGGATGTTGAGAAGAAAGGGTGTGGGGTCAAGTTTAATATATTTATTTTAGAATGTTCACACTAAGGGGCAGAGTTTGCTCATAGGTATTCTAAACCCAAATACTCAATGGGGCATATTATCAAGGGCTAGCGATAGAATTATCGCAGCTTTGGTGTCCGTTTTCGGGCAAAAAGCGGTGATAATTTTATCGCATTATTAACAAGGACACGCTAGCGCGTGTTTCCTTGATTTAGCTCCCGTTTTTGTCTCGATCGCACCGCATCAATAATGAGATGCAAAGTAGGCGTGGCTGTCAAAACAACACGGAAAAATATTGCTAAGGCAGCTTTGCGATATTAACAACGAGGCATAGCGATAATCATAATCGCGCTAACTCTACCTTAACGCAGGAATTTAACGCCTGCTAAATTCCTGACTAAGGCATACCTAACATGGGAGGTGGTTTATCGCGTTAAGGCCACAGGGCCTTATCACCAAGCTTATCGCTGTTTTATAAGGGATATTGCTGGTTTTTCAGCGATGTTTGGCCATTTTCCCACTATTGCTGGAATATTTATCGCTATAGCGCTAAGCGTTGATAATACAGCGCTAGCTTGGCGATATATTCCAGTGATAGACAGCAATAATAAACGGCACGCTAAGCGAGCCCAGCGATAATTATCGCAGGGGTTTGATAATATTCCCCAATGTGTTTACAAAAAATAATTAACCAGGCGGGAAGGAGGAAATTACCCCTTTCCTTCCTCTTTCAGTCTCGCAGAGCGGCTGGAGCTCTCAGCTGGCATGGGTGTTTGTTTTGCAGGCACCCTGGAAACTACCAAGTAATGCCTGTACTAGAAATTGTTTTTGTAAAATCGAATCTAAATTCATAGTGGAGAAGCGTGGCTCAGTGGTTAGAGGCAGCAGACCCGGAAGCTGAGATCAACCGTGGACCAGGGTTCGATTCCCCGCCTCGGCGGGTCTCGGGCTCAAAATTCCACGGATTCGACAATTCTCGCTCTGGTGCCTACTCAACTCACGGGGTCACACTCTGCGACTCTGGGCAATAGCTTGCTTAATCACCACTATGGCCCCTCGTGGCGGGATGCCTGGCTTTCACCTTGTGGACACCCTGCCGGGGTTTCTCACAGGGGAATACCAGGACGGGTTCCCTAAGCAAGCGCCGGGACGCTTACGGGCAGCTGTGCGCTTTACAAGTCCAGCACATTTACATTTACATGTTGTTGGGTTGCCAACCTTTTAGTAAAAAAGCAATTGCAAATTCCACTTAACAATTTGCTGTGTCTTTCGAGAAGGTTGCTATGTGAGGAGTGCAGTATGCGATGGGCTGGGAAGCTGCACTCTTTTACAGTACAGCATGTCTAGTACATGCTGTAGCTGTGTGTACAGTGCCATGTTTGCCCCCCACACCAGTCATCAGAGATTGAATGTGACGGTTTATGTGTTGTTCTGGCTAAACTAGTTTGCCTTATCATGCTTAAGTAACTTAATTAAATGTTCTATTTTTGGCTATAAAGTGGATATTCAGCCCTGCCAGTACATGATATACATTTCCTAGCTCAGCAGATAAAAAAGCATAAGTAAAAAACATAGTCATATACGATACTAATAGCTCTAATTAAAAGAAATGCGAGACCGATTGCATTGCATATGCTTGTTTCAGTGAAGGGGTCCTCAAAAGAAAGTAACACACTGGGAGGCCCGGCAAGAATGTCAGACGCACCCTCTTCATCAGCAGAAACTGGAGTTGGCATCAATGATGATGGAGTAATCTCAGAATAAACGCAGGGCTTCAGCCCACAAAGGCCGGTGTTCGTCAGCACTGGGCAGAATGAAAGCAGAAGTGAGGCCTCGGAACAGAAGGCTAGGCCTGGGCGGTAAATTCCGTTCCGCTCACGGAATTTGGGTAATTCCGCGTTCTGCAGAGAACGCAAAATTACCCAAAATGCTCCGTTCCGCGATTTCGCAAAATCTTTTGCTTGTTGGCATTTTCAAATGCGTGTTCGCAAGATATATCCCCCGAGCATGCAAACAGCGATTGCGACCAGTAAAAAAGCATCACAAACAAGCAATTCCGCGTGTTCGCAGAGATTTTTACCGTTTCGCGGAGATTTGCGTAACGCGATTAAGCAAATTCCACCCACCCCTACCGAGGACCACATCAGGTCAGGAACCTAGCATCATGCCAGGTCAGGAACCGAGGACCAAATCAGATCAGGAACCGAGCACCATACCAGGTCAGGAACCGAGGACCATATCTGGTCAGGAACCAAGCACCATATCAGGTCAGGAACCGAGGACCATATCAGGTCAGGAATGGAGGACCGGTCCGGCTCCATATTCAAACAACTAGTGGCCGAAAGACATCACAGACAACCAATGGAGCTCACCTCAACTACGGTTAAGGACACAAAGTCATCTGAAACCACACACCTTGAAAACCTGAGTCTGCTGATTTTCACACTTCTGTTCTCCTCAAGAGGAGCATGTGAGTCAGATCAAAGATACTATGCCTTCTGAAAAATATTCCATCATTTGAATACTTTTACTCTGATCATCTTGTGGCCCTTCACTTCACGATGATATCAGTCCAAAAGAATCAACCACAACCATGTGGGTAGACATCAAGGAAGCGAATAACATAATAAAGGTGCGCAAGTCATTGAAAACTGGGGACTCCTCATCAGCCAACCCTCTCGCGGAAAATATCTGCGTGTATTATCCCACAACCAAGGGGCTTGGAAACATGCATCCAACAAACCAATCAGCAAATTAAAAGGTACACCACAATTGTTCCACCCAAATGGGAGGATAGCATAAAGGTGTATCTGGCAAACATAAGGAGCAGTAATACAACAGGATACCCAGGTTAAGTGACACAGCATGGGCCAATGTCAACACAGAGAACTGTCTACCGGACGCCTTGAACCAAGCACCGGTAGATACATTGCATACCTAACATGGGGCTAAAAGTTTCAGGAGGGCGTGGCTAGCAGGGTCAAGATGCGGTCTATGCTGCGTGGTGTCTCGTGAACGAGGAGTGAAGCATTGATGGCAGCTGACAGTGCGGTGTGCTGCTGCTTTGTGGGTTCCCGCTGTTCGCCGCCCAGCTGCTGGGCCATCCTGTGCAGTCTTGAGGTGTGGACCCTGGTGGCGACATGGCTGAAGATACAGGAATCTGAGCCACTTGGAGGCAGGGGCCCTGCCACAGAGATGAGTGGAGCTGGGGTCCTGGTGAATGCCCTAAGGGCTCTGGTGGTGCACCCTTTCATCCCTAAATTCACTTAAGAACAGGTGAGCGGGGTAGAATTACCGAGCCACCACACTGTCGATTCCGCCTGTAGTGCAGCAGCTGAATATAGCCCGGGGACCGTATAGGGCCTAGCCTCGCCTTTGTATGGGGCACTCTGTGCGGCTAATGAAGGAACTGGAGGCGCTGAGACCAGCAGACCCTACTCGGATTAACCTGGTCGGCGGGGCTGTGGTGCAAAGAGGGGATACACTGTGTGCTGCGGCCAGAGGACAATCCCAGATGGTGAAGCATGCTGCGGTGGTGCTCGGGGGTCATGCTGGGCAGAGGCCTCACTACTGCTATTAAACCAGGCGAAACATTGTGTTACCAATTGGAAGACACACAGTGGGCCCTCCTGCTTTACACGCTTGCTTAATGCTGTGGCTGCATTCTGCTGATTGAACCTGGTTGTGAAGCATTTATGACCATACACAATAACGCTGGGGATACGCTACAAACGGACACCACAAGCAGTTATAGAATAATAGTTATTTTTATATAGACTAAATACAAGGCTTTAAAGCGTTCAAGAAGCCACAATGCACATAATTACAGATTCACTTCAAAAGCAATAAAGGCAATCAAAAAGCGAGTGAAACAATCTCAGCTCGACCCCGGGGTCCACTCGACCCGGTGATGCACAATGTACCTGATTTTAAAAGGGGCACAGCATGCAGCCTCACAAGGAAGCCACAGTGATCACAGGCAGACTCGCAGCGGGCACAGCTCCTGGTCTAGTTCCTGAAGGCTAGCACGCAGCTATATACATCCTGGGGAGGTTTCCTGGGAGATTGCACCCAGCCTTCCTTGACCAGACTCAGAGGTCCCCTGATCGGGTGTCCATAGAGAAGCTCAAAGGGACTGAACCCTAGAGATTTCTGTGGCACCTCTCGGTAGGCAAAGAGCAGGCATGGTAAGAGGATGTCCCACTCACGCCTCATGGGTTCCTCAAGACCCATTATCATGCCCTTCAGGGTCCGGTTGAACCTTTCAATCTACCCGTTTCCTTGGGGGTAGTAAGGAGTGGTGAACTTGTAAGTCACACCACACTCCTGCCACAGGTACTTCATATACTTAAAAATGAAGTTGGTTCCCCGGTCAGACACTCCCTCACGAGGGAATCCTACTCGTGAGAAAATTCCCATCAGTGCTCGTCCCACCACGGGGTCCGTCACTGTCCTCAGAGGTCTTGCTTCCGGGAACCAGGTGGCATGGTCCACCAAGACCAGGATGAACCTGTTGCCCATGGCTGTCGTGGGGTCCAGTGGCCCCACAGTGTTAATCCCCACCTGCTCAAAGGGGGTACTGACCACAGGGAATGGCTGGAGAGGCGCCTTGTGCTTCCTTCCACTCTTTTCACTTTCCTGGCAAGTCTGACAGGTCCTACAATGAGTATCTGAACTCTTGCGCATTTGGGGCCAATGAAAGTGGGTGACAAGCCTCCCAAATGTCTTTTTTTGCCCCAAATGTCCTGCTAAAGGCACATCATTAGCCAGCCCCAGTAGGAAGGCTCTGAACTTCTTGGGTACCACCAGCACACGGGCTGACCCAGGTTCGGCAACCTTAGGCTCACTATACAGGAGACCATTCTCCCAGTAAATCCAATGTGATCCTAACTGATCCCCTGCTGCCTGGCTTACAGTCTGTCGCCGCAAGCCCTCAAGAGAAGGGCATTCTTTCTGCTTCTTGCAAAATTCTTCCCTGGAGGGGCCTCCTTCTTGCTGCCAATGGGTCAGCTCAGGCAGGTCCCCAAGTTCAACTATCTGCTCCCCAGTAGGCTCCAGGGCATCCCCCTCAGGGTCTACCTCCTCTTGGGCCGTTGAAACTTCGGGGGCTGGTTTCCTGCACCCCCTGCTACTTCTCTCTAAGGCAGGTTCCTGGGCCTCTCTCTCAGGCTCCAGGTCCTCTTGAGCACCCTGATTGGCTACCATTGACCGGGTGGTCACACACGCCCAGTCAGGCAGATCCACCATCTTCAAGTGAGTAGTCTTCTCCACCTTTTCCCAAGGGGAGCTCTCCAAATCGTTCCCCAACAAACAGTCAACAAGCATGCTGGGCCTCACAGGTACCTGAAGAGTACCAGAGCCCCCCCCCCCACTCAAAGGGAATCTGAGCCATGGGATAATGCCTCACTGTGTTGTTGGCGTAAACAGCTTGGCAAAATGCATGAGGGACAATCTGCCCTTGAGACACCAGGGGACACCTAACGGCTGTCACACTGACTTGTGTGTCTCTAAGAGCCTCCATCTTTTGGCGATTGATGGTCACCCACTGCCCATGTTTCTTAGTGTTCCTGGGTAGCTGAGCTTCTGAGACCGTCTCACAGTCTCCTAAAGAGACAAGGGTCATCTGTGCGGGACCCCACCCACCTTGGACATCCATCTCCTCCCCCAAGGCTACACCAGCTATCTGCCGGGGCGGAGCACCAGTGGGTGCTTGTTTACCAAACAGGCGGCACCTGGTATCATTCACCTTATGCCACTTGTAACATTTCAGGGGCCCCTGGGGAACAGGACTACCTGTTGGGGACCCTTGCTTTCAACTCCCGTTCACGCCAATGATCGCGATCGCGATCACTTTCACTTTCGCGGCCAATGCTTGTTTTTAATGACTTCTGCCCTGGTCACATCTAAATTGGCAAAGAACAGGTAATAACAGGGGGCTAACCACAAGAACAATTGGTGTAGCACCTCACACTCAACTTAAGAGCCTGCAATTAATTCAGACAAAGTGGACGTTCACAGCTGTTAGTGAAAACTCTACTCTTATGCTACCTTGTATATCTCAGGCAGTGCGTGCTGCTGAATGTAGTGTCTCAGGGGGGCCCCGGCCTGCCACAGGGAAGACATGGTAATGGGATCCCGGGCATCAATAATTCACAGGCGGCATCTGCGCTCCACACTGCCTGTCCTACAGGGAATCAGTGCGTCTAAATCACTGTTGCATGGCAACAAGGCCCCCGCCTCTGACCACACGAGGGCCGAGAAACCATGTTTCAATATTTCCAGGCATACCTCATTAGGTCCTTTCTCAATACCTTGTCAACATCGAAAGTGCCGCATGGGGCCAGTCTTTGGATAAACGCAACTGTAGCAGCCATCTTGAAAGGGAAATTCTTCACATACAGCGCACAAAAACAAACGCACAGAATACAAACCTGGAACTGCAAAAGACTAAAAGTAATGCCGTAGCTCGAGAACATTTGCATTTAGAAACATCATAAACGAATTAACTATACACGTGTAAATAGATATCGTCGGTACAGAAAATGTGGTCGTCTCGTTCCTAGGCTGGCTAGCAGGCTTGCATCGGCAGCCTTTTCTTTCTGCTTTGAGATAGCCATGTGCGTCGCAGGCAGCCAGTCACGGTGGCGGCAATAACCCCTTCCTGTCAACCTGGGCTTCGATGCAGCTTCGCCCGTCATGGGCCCTTACAGTAGGACTCTTCTTGGAGCCCTGCTTGGGTTGGTGGTCAGCTCCAGTGTATGCTACTGGCTGTACAAACGGCTGTTACGCAGTGAGCCATCTAAATCGGGGTCTTACACAGGGGACGGTGCGGAGGAAACACAGGACAGAGATGAGGCGGATTCCAAGAGCCTGACTTGGGCCCCTGAGGCAACAAGCGGTCTCCTGCACAGGGTGTCCGGAATGACTTTGGTGGCCCAAGTGAGGGAGAACCCTAAAGGTAAGAATAACACCACCTTCGCTGCATGCAATTGAATTTCAGTTGTACTTTTGGATGAGTACCTGTACTTTATATGTTTCCATTTAAAGCACTGAGTCTTTCAGATGCAGCGGTACCAATTCTCACTCAGTGCTAGTAACACTGATAGATTTACAGTTTGAATTAAGAAAGCACAGATCTACAAGTAGTAATGTTAGTACCGACCACCTATATCTTCCCTAAACATTCATACATAATAAACAGACCTTCAGGGGCTTTGATAGGCCAGCACGCTTCATCCATTTGTCTTTTAACTTAACATTTATATTTTGCTTCCGCCCACCAAACCAACCAGCATGAGGCATTGGTCGAGCCCACTTTGCTCATAGGCTCCCTTCACTCTGAGTGACGCCACAAAGCATTAGGACATTTGTTTTCACGGGTTGTCTCTTCAGTGGCAAAGTTGATTCAATGTGTACTTTTAGGTGTCACTTATTTTTTTGTTTTGACTTTAAAAAGTTATTTTTATTTCCTGAACTTTGGGTGCTCATTTTGATTGTGATATATTTTCCGTCTCATTTTTAAATTCTGCCTTTTTACAACAACCTTAGCGTTCTCGCCAAACTATTGTTTTTACAAAAATGTATACTCAATATACAGACATAGAGGGGCTTTTGGTCGGCAGGCTTTACCACGTCATTCACATTTTACCACAGCATACACCATGTGGCAGTGGGTTAGACTACTTTATCATTGCCTCCCTTCACTTTGAGTGACTGCCCAAAGCCTCTACATATTGTTCTTTTCTACAGAGTTCAAGGCTGTTTCATAGTGTGCCTTTTCTTCTTGTTATTACTTTAATGAGCGCAGGGCCTACTAGGGACACCGCTCTCACTTTATTTATGTTTATTTATGCAGCGTCAACTTCATGGACACCGCGTTCTGTTTTTTGTTATTTTACTTTGAAACTGAGCACGGCACCGCTTCAAGAACACCACGCTTGGTTTCGTTATATATTTTTTAACTTTAAAACCAAGCGCAGTGCCCGCTTCAAGGACACCGCACTCAGTTTTAAAGTTAAAAAATAAAAAGAAACCGAGCACGGAGTTCTTAAAGCGGCCCCGCACTCAGTTATCGCCTGGTATAATACTGATTCACTTAAAATACCATCCAATGTTCCTTTTGTCCCCCTCCTCTCCAAGTTGATTCCTTGCACGCAACCACACTCTCATCTGTCACCAGTTGCTGTTCCTCACCCCACCCAGTGTTGCTTTTCCTCCCAACCCGCAGCATTGCTTTCAATCCCCAGCAGCAGTCTGTTTTGCCATGGCACCTTCCGTTTTGCCTCCACGTTCAAGCTTTTAAAAAAAATGCTTTCGCACATTTTTTGTTTTATTTGCCGATACAACACCCAAATAAGCATTGGCATAGCCAATAGGTCTCGCCTTTGGGACCTTATAAGTGCTTATCCATGCAACAGTTGATGTTGCTGCACCAAGGATATTGTGCTGCATAACTAAACACTTATAAGGTCCCAAAGGCGAGACCTATTGGCTATGCCAATGCTTGTTGTAAAACTCCTTCACCACATCCTTGTGAATATACACTCTACTTTCTACATGTACTGACGGTACGCTGCCACCAGAGGGAGTACTTTCCAAACTCTTAGCTTTTAAATCCAACTTCCTCAAAACCTTCTCATGGTCAAACTGCATTTTCTTTTCTTCCAGGGCTAACCTCCTGGTTTGCATTTCAAATTCTAACTGCCCACTTAACTTCAGTTTTGTCAGCTCCATTTCATGCCTTCTATTTCTCTCTCTGTCCTCCAACTCCTCTCGAGTCAGACTTTTGCCAGAACCAATGCTGCATGCAGGGGAAGGTATCTTCCTTCCACCTGAGCCCAATGGCCCTTAATGTTGTACTTCTGCATTATCCTCCCCTTCCTCAATTATAGGGGTTTTCCTTGCTTCTATCCAGGCCCTCAGCGCCTGTAGAACTCTTTGTTCACTTTAAATCCAGAAGTGGAAACATTTAATTTCTTGCAGAAGTGCTTCAGCTGTGTTACTTTGTAGATTTCTAGCCTCTATTTTTCCCATTCACAATCAATAGAGACTATGGATTCTGCTCTCTCCACTGAATTAGGCATCTTTCAAAAATAGACAATCCAAAAATAATAGGTCTGCACTCACTAAGTAGTGTTCACCAATTACTGTACATAAGTCACAAATGCAAGTCCAGAATCCTCACCGCTGACCACCAATGTTAGATTTGGGTGTCTCTAGTTGGCACAGGTAGTTACTTGTGACAAATAGGGACCATTGCCTCTCGTCAGGATGAGAGGATTACACTCCTAAATAACGCTTGCTTACCCCCTTGGTAGCTTGGCACGAGTAGACAGGCTTATCTCAGAGGCAGTGTGTAAAGCATTTGTGACCACATACAGTAACTCAGTGACAACACTACAAATGGACACAACACCCGGTTTTTATATAAAAAATAAGTATACTTCATATAGAGTTACCACAAGACCATAAACGACAAAAATACACAATACTGTTAATTTAAGATGGTAGATTTAAGCTTAGTTCAGTTCAGTTCTTACATGCGACACCTTGCGTAAATGTACCTGAGGTTGCGTTGTGCTTCCACGACAAGCAATGTCACAGCGATGGAAATGCGGCAAAGTTCAGGTGCAAATAAATAAAGACGCGAAGATCTTCCAAATGCGGCACGCTTCTCGGGGATGAGAGAAGCGCTCGGTTCAATGCGTGGGCTACAGCGGCGACATCCACGATGCGATGGCAGCAGCTCCAGCGGCGACACTCTTCTCCCACGATGCACGAAGCTTCAACACGATGCGACAACTACAGCAGCAATATCCAAGATGCGACGGCAGCACGCTCCTCGGGGATGCGAGGTGCTCTTCTTCGATGCGGTGCAGTGCGACAGGTCCAGCGGCGACATCCTCCTTTAGAGCTGCGACGGCAGGCACAGCGACGGCGACACGCTACGACCTCGTTGCGAGATTCTTCTCCTGATGCAGTGCAGTGTGACAGCTACAGAGCAACACCCTCCTTCGGAGTTACGACGGCAGCAGCAGCAACGGCGACACGCTTTCTCTCCGATGCGGTGCAGTGCCACAGTTCCAGCGGCGACACCCTCCTTCGGAGTTGCGACTGCAGGCACAGCAACGGCGACACGCTTCTTCTCGTTGAGTCACGCTTCCAGCTCCTTGCGACACGCAGTTCCTCAGAAGGCCCGAAAATAGCAGCAGGCACTTCCAAAGAACTCTGGGGAGCTGGGGAGATGAAGTCTGTTGTCCCTGAGACTTCAGCTGGAGGCCAGCTCTTTTCCAAACCCTTGGAGATTCTTCACAAGTTGAAAGCAAAGTACACAAAGTCCCTTTCTCCTTCCCTTGGCAGTAAGGCATCCACTGCAGGCCAATCCCCCAAGCAGCACTTCAGCTTAGGAATAGTCTCTCCTCAGTTTCTTTAGGTTCCTCTCCTCAGTAAAGGTTTCTTCTTGTAGTCCAAAAGTAATCTAATTTCATGGGATCAGGGTCCCAATATTTATACCCCAAAATCCTTTGTTCTCTGAGGGAGAGGGTCCTGTGCCCAGTCTAAACCAGTTCTGAAGCACTCAGTTTACCAGACTTCTTTCCTTTCACAGTGCAGGGCAGAAACATCAGACTCCCCCAGGAGGCGGAGCCAGCATTGTGGAAGGCAAGTACGGTCCTGGAGCAATTTGTTTACATGACTCCTTCTCTTCTTTCAGTGTGCAGGGCAGAGACATCAGCCGCTCCCCAGGGGGTGGAGCCTGCATTGTGGAAGGCAGGCACAACCCTATTCAAGGTTCAGGTGCAACTCCTCCCTCCCTTCTAGATGCAGATGTTCATTATTCACCACTGGGTGACTCAGCCTGTCTCTTGGAATGCCCCAGCCCTGTGACTCACAAAACCAGAGGTTTCCAGAGTGAACTTGCCCTCGGCTACAGGAGTAGCATTTTCCAGTCCCTCAAGCCCTTCGTGACTTTGGTGTGAGAGGTCTAACAGCAGCGAGGCCGCAGAGGAGGTGAGAGGCGCGGCCCCGGGACTGCGAGGATCAGCGTCTAACACCCTCAGCTGTTTCCTCTTCCCGTGTGAGCCGCGCCCCCTCCCAGTGCCTCGCCCCCACCAGAGTGCTTTAAGATCTCGCGGCCCCCGCTCCGCGGGTGCCGCTTGCAGTGAGGTTTCCAGAGTGAACTTGCCCTCGGCTACAGGAGTAGCATTTTCCAGTCCCTCAAGCCCTTCGTGACTTTGGTGTGAGAGGTCTAACAGCAGCGAGGCTGCAGAGGAGGTGAGAGGCGCGGCCCCGGGACTGCGAGGATCAGCGTCTAACACCCTCAGCTGTTTCCTCTTCCCGTGTGAGTCGCGCCCCCTCCCAGTGCCTCGCCCCCACCAGAGTGCTTTAAGATCTCGCGGCCCCCGCTCCGCGCGTGCCGCTCGCAGTGAGGTTTCCAGAGTGAACTTGCCCTCGGCTACAGGAGTAGCATTTTCCAGTCCCTCAAGCCCTTCGTGACTTTGGTGTGAGAGGTCTAACAGCAGCGAGGCCGCAGAGGAGGTGAGAGGCGCGGCCCCGGGACTGCGAGGATCAGCGTCTAACACCCTCAGCTGTTTCCTCTTCCCGTGTGAGCCGCGCCCCCTCCCAGTGCCTCGCCCCCTCTCACACTGGTCACTTTATAACAAGGACACTACCGCGCACCGCGGGACGCGCGCGGGTCGCAGCCCGGGGCGAAGCCCGGGCCAAGGGCGGGCCCGGTGTTGCCCGTTAGTGCCCGGTAGAGACCGGACCGGGCCACCTCCCTTTTATCACTGAAACATCAGCCAGCAGACAACACCATGCCACCGAAAACTAGGAGTACCTCAAAGCCCAAATCTAAACACGCACAGGAGGTTGCTCAAGTAACGGGTCCTATTGATCTACTTATCTCACTGACTCACGAGGTAATAAACCAGAGCATTGCCCTGATGGAAAAGAGAGTGTCATTAGACCTCATGAACGCGAACGCTAAACGGTCCTCTTTAGGTGCCATAGCAAATGCCACTTCTCCTATTCATCTCAATTCACAAAACTGTTCCCTTCCCGTGACCTTGTCAGCTTCTGACATAAATACAGTGCCATCTATTGTAGATCTGGCTGTAACACAGTCCGAGCTTGATCTCTCATCAACTTCGGATGACTTGGAAGCAACCCCTGACCTGGAGATCTGTCAAACTCAGGAGGAAGCCCAGATAAACGTTAACCTGCACCGTCAAGGAGAAAGGGAAGGAGCCACCCCAAAACAAAACAACACAACAACTACCGAAAATACAGTATCCACTGCTCCCTGCTCAGATCATGCCATAACTCATCTAAACTACACAACGCAACAAAACACACTACTCCCCTCTGTAACTAATCTACCTCACTTGGTAACTTCAAGTGAGGCTCCCGATAATCTCTGCAGAACATGCAAAGTCACCTCGCAAGTTCTGACAACAACAAAAGACCTCCTATTCCAATACCTGAAACCCATTCAACTCAGTATTAGAAACATAGAAGCTCAGCTGAATATAATCTCTGCAACACTCCTTGACACTAATACGCGCATAGAAGTAAAGGGCCAGCGAAATCCATCGCAGCCACCCAAAATGCAATTCCAAGCGCAACCACACAAAGTAGAAAAACGTCCAAATCCAACCACTCTACCTCAAAAAAATCACATACAAAACACTCCAAATCAAAATTTGCCATCCACAACGCCCCAACCACAGCGGAGTAAAACCTCTGCTGTTCCAAATCAACAAACGCAAAACACAGACTCACTCACTGTAGACACTCCAGGAATAGCGACAAATAATAATACCAGCAAAGTTTTTCCGGAAAAAAAGCCAGTATCTCTCCCATTGAAACCAGCGGCCTCCCAGCCGTCTCCCAAGAATATCACCAAAAAAACACCAGTAACCAGACGTTCAGCCCATTTGCCCCCGGGAGCCACCCCCTACACAATAGTTCTCACAGGCGTACCAGAGTTAACTGATGACACACCTGAAACTGCATGGTCACTTAAAAACAAGGTCATGCAGTGGTTAAGTATTAACAGACCTTTAGAATCCCATCTTTCTGGAGGGATCTCCACAGTCCGCAGGGTAGTCTGGGTAGGCAAAACAACAAAAACAATCCGCGGAGACTGTATTATAGTAACATGCAGAGACCCCTCCGCAGTGGACTACATTTGCGCCTGGCCATCGCTGGAAAAAAAGGGGGGGATCGATGCACGTCATCTTTCTTTCTTCTACCCCCCAGCGAGACAGCATCGCAATACCCCGCCCTGGTCCTGGCATCAGATCCCCAAAGAACCATGGAACCAAGAGCCATGGAACCAGATGGAGTACACTTATGAACACGGAGGCAGAAATGGGCCGCGAGAACGGCCGTGGCAACACTGGCAAGAAAGACCCTGCCAAACTTATGAAGGCTGGCAGGGCCTTTCAACGCAAAATCGATTTGACTGTCTAGAGATGGTCGATTGACCACTCAGGGAGGAACCTAGACATGCAAAACTCACTACCACACCCCAACCAGCCAACTCCATACAGCATCTAGCACCCTCACAGTCCCCTCCTGATTACCATAACAACCCTTTTCAGAAATTGCTAATCGCTAACCCAAATATCCCTACAAAAGCCATCTATACAACCTCTTCATCAGAGGATAAAACTACCTCTGGCTTGTTTCACCAGCCAACTGTAGCTCTCAAAGTTTCAGCTGAACCCCCTCAGGTCAAACCACAACAATTATCAGAAACCCAGACTGCTAACACCCTGAGAACTCCACCACATATCTTGATGGACACCGCAAATCTGGGTTTCTCCATCGCATATTGGAACATCGCAGGCCTGTCCTCAAAAATAACATCGACTCTGTGGCTTGACACAGCAAAGCAACACCAGATTCTGTGTCTGCAAGAAACTTGGTGCACAATCCCATTACATCTTGTGGGTTACAAAACTTTCTTTACTCAAGCAGTACCTGGAAACATGGGCAGACCAAAAGGGGGGCTCACGACCTACATTGCTAACACCCTCCCCCTCAGAGTGAAATTATTAAAGGAGTCATCTACTTCTCAAATCATGCAATTCACGCAGACAACAGCACTCAAAGAAAATAAATACATACTCATAAACTATTATAATAACTCAGGCACTCTGGAATGCTGGTCAAACCTAGAAGAGATAGCCGCGTTTCTAACCTCACTTCAACACGACAATAAAATATCTCCAACTCTTCTCATCTGGGGCGGCGACTTCAATTCCCCTTTGTGCCCAAAACACAAAAATGGAAATTGTGGTCTCGAGAATGAACTTGGGAACCCTACCCCCCATTTCGCACATTCATCATGCGGTAACAAACTCAACGAAATCCTCTTCTCCCTAGATCTGGATTTTGTTAACGAATTAGTTGACCCGCAGCAGGATTACTTGCCCACCTTCCATGGGCGAGGCTGTTCTACAACTATTGACTACATAATAGCCTCAAATTCATTTAAAGGACAACTAACAAACTACGAAATTGGGACAAACCCAATAAGCGATCACTACTCGCTCAGCGTGACAATCCACATGAAACAAGCAGGAGTACACCCTGTAAAGCTTAGTTCCCTTGATCAACATCTAGTGTCCATGAACAAACTGAATGGGTACACAATCAAATGGGCAAAGATTGACCCTGAAGAGATGACACAGAGGATCCTAGGAAAAACACACCATTGGCTATCCAAATGCATGTCTCCGGAGACGCCACCGGAAACAATTGTCCGATGCTTCCAGAGTATCCAGGAAACAATAAGGGACGAGCTATTTGTCAACTTAAAAAACAAGATCAAGTCCCCCACCACGAGATGGTTTGACACCGCCTGCCGAAAGGCACTTACATCCCTAAAAGAAGCTTTGCGCAAGCCTATGAGAGACCCCCAGGAAATCTCTCATTTGAGGAAAAACTATAACTCTGCTCGGCAAGACCGCAAAAAACAGATCAAACGAGACCTTTGGCTACATCTACACGACAGTGCTCAAAGGAAAGATAACATTGCATTTTGGCAAACCATAAGATCACCTTTTTTGGCCAACAGCACTGACCCTGATCACCTTGATGTGGTAATAACGGAGGATGACTGGGTCTCCCACTTTGCAAAAATTTTTGGAACATCATCAGATGCCGTACCAAATAATCCAACACACGAAGCCCGACTGGAGAAAAACATCTACCCGATCAAGATACGTTTCTCCCTTAACGAAATCATAAAAGCAATTAAGGCTTCAAAAATTGGTAAGGCCCCTGGCCCCGATGGGGTCCCAATGGACCTGTTCCTTTATGACGTAGACTCTTGGTCAAAAATAATCACACGGGTCATGTCAGCAGTAGTTTCAACCGGTCTCTTCCATTCATGGTCAACCTCAATTTTATTACCCATCTTCAAAAAAGGCGACCGCAACGATCCCGCCTGCTACAGACCAATCTCCCTTCTGGACTCCATGGGCAAGATTGCAGGTCGACTACTCCTGGACCGACTACAATCTTGGGCCCGGGAGAACAACATCATTACCGACCTGCAATATGGTTTCCAGAAGGGGCTTGGGACCGTGGAGCAGGCCCTCAACCTTGTTCTCCTGGCTGAAAAATATGCTCGCGCCAAAGGAGGTAACATCTTCCTTGTTTACGTTGACCTAAGCGCGGCATTTGATTGCGTCCAACATGCGAAGCTTTGGCAAATACTATCAGACCTTGGTGTGGACCCCTCGATACTAACCTTCCTAAGAGAACTTTATACAAATGCTGAAGGCCGAGTACGATTTGGCACCAGCGGCGAACTGTCACGACCCTTTCAAATAACGAAGGGAGTAAGACAGGGATGTGTACTGGCTCCCTTCCTGTTCAACCTCTACACAAACGGCCTTAAGCAGGCTATGCTGGAAGGGAGCCAGGATCTGCCCCAGATAAATCATCGCCCGATACCCACTCTCCTGTACGCTGACGATTCAGTAATCGTAGCACGGACCCTAAATCAACTTCAGTTACAACTTAACAAATATATAATATTTATGGACTCACTTGGCCTTAAAAGTAACATCAAGAAAACGTTTACAATGAAAATCGGCCCCAGGACCAAAATCTCCAAACCCATAATGGTCAATAACAACAGACTAGAAAAAACTCCGGTCTATCCATACTTGGGCATCCTAGTGGATGACGCAATGAACTGGAAAAAGGCAATTGAAGCCAGGAATTTACATTTCCGCCGAGCAACCACAGCACTAACCTCCTTCTCAAGGAAATTGGGAAAACCAGCACCACATGAACTTTTAACCATATACTATGCAAAATGCCATAGTGTGGCTACTTATGGAGCTGGAATTTGGGGCCATGGTCGTATTGACCAGCTTCAGATCACTGAAAACGCTTTCATAAAATACATCCTAGCCCTCCCCCAAAGTTCCCCGATATTAGCCTCACACCGGGAGCTTGGTATGGAATACATCACCGACACCATTCGATGCCAGCCCATCTTATTGTGGCACCGAATATGGTGTAACCCTGAAAGCCATCTAACCCGCTCCCTCATCACTGACTGTTTAGGCCTGACAAACTGGCGGAAAATCCCGTGGCTAAACTATATACGTAACTTCTTTAAAGACCTGGATTGTGAACACTACTTTGACGAACCACCCTCAGTTGAAGATATTTCTAAGAAACAACTAAAGCAAATGTGTTTGGGTCACCTGAGAGACCTCCGTAACCAGGCAGAGATTACCAAACCACAAAACGAAAAAATATGTGCATTGCAGCCTGGAAAAGCTATTCAGCCTTATTTGACATACTTTTTATCCAACTATGAAAAGTTCTTACTCACAAGATTACGCTTTGATGTTTTCTTCCGTTTGGTTTCATTTCCGGAAACGCAGAATTGGTCCCATAATTTGATGAGGTGCCCCTGTGACTGAGTCTCCACACAATCTACGATCCATGTCGTCCTTTTTTGCAAGTATTACAAATTAGCAAGGAAAACTTGGATCATTCCTACTCTTCGATCCAGTGGACTTAGACAATCCTACCCAGCACTTTCCTACTTGCAATCCTTAAAATCGCCACATGAAGCCAAACTCATAGTGACCTTTCTCAAATCAGTTATAACAACACGTCGCAACATTTCTAGTTAAATCAGCATTGTTATAAAGTATAAAAACTATTCTATTGTTTTAAAAAAATGCCATTTTTTAACTATGATCTAATTTCTTTGTGATTCTACTATTTTCCCAACTTTTTTCGCTCAAAACTTTTAAATATGTACTTTTTATGATTATTCAAACTGATAATCGAATAAAAGTTGATGAAACTGAAACTGATAAAGGAATACACAAACTAGCTGAGGCAGGCTTGAATGGTCAGACAAGCAAATACCTACTTTCTAAAAGTGGTATTTGCAAACACAGAATGTTAAAGCCAACTTCACTAAAATATGTATTTTATCATTCTGAGTCCAGGCATACTAAACTCGAATTTCTACCATGTTCTCTGAGACAGTTAGGATTATAAAATGTAATAACTCTAAGAGCCCATTCTGGTCTATGGAGAACAGGTAGCCTTGCAATAGTGAACAACGAAAATGGCTGTAATTCACTATTATTACATGCCACACACACCAGGGCTTGTCCTACCTTATACTTATAATGCACCCTGCCCTTGGGCCTACCATAGGGGTGACTGATATGAAGAAAAGGGAAGGTTTAGGGACTGGCAAGTGGGTGCGCTTACCCAGTCAGCATGACAGTACCAGTCTGCACACAGCCTCTGCAATGGCAGACCTCAGACACACTTTACAAGGCTGCTTCTGTGGGTGGCACAAACCAATGCTTCAGGCCCACCAGCAGCAATTTGATTTACACGCCCTGGGCACACTCAGTGCACTAGACTAGGGTCTGACAAGTAAATCAAATAGCCAAACATGGAACCACTGATTAATATATCAATTTACAATTTACAATAGGGAGCACTTGCACTGTGGCACTGGACAGCAGTGGCACAGTGCCCAAAGCATTTAACACCAGCAAAAATACATGAGGCAACAGTAAAAATGGAAGGGAGACCCACGCCAATGGTGCCAGGTCTAACAGAGTGTAATTCACTATCAGGACATTCTACACAGACCAAGGCATGTCCTACCTTTCACATAAACAAAGGAATCCACTAACATGGGTTTGGTGATCCCTACAGTTTAACAAATTGAAGAAAGACAAAGATCGTTTTACAGCAGAATGGGCTTACCCATATACAAAGGCGGATTATGTGTCTAATGGTAACACAAGTGATGCCGACAGCGTCAATTTAGATGGAAGTACCACTAGTACTAACTCAGGGGGATTCAGGAATAAAAGACAACAGAGGGGTGGCTACCGCCAACAGAGAACCCAGTTCCCACGTCAAAGAGGGTGGAGAGGCTACCAAGGACCACCCACTTTTAACCCCTTCCAAGGCCAGTATCAGATCCCGCAGTATCAATACGGCCCCCAACAAATGGGACCAATATACCCACAGTGGGTAGAAGACCCTACCACTGCACCACCACAGAATCAGCAGCCTTTTTTATCATGGGGCCCAGGATCCAACAGAGGCAGGAACAGGAGAGGGAAAAATGTTACCTGGCAGCCAGTACCCGAGACAGACCCCAGGGTACACACCAGGAGCATGACAGCGGGTCGAGCGTCAACGAGCAAGAGAGGGACCTAGTCATAAATATATCGCCATGGCCTCTAACTAACATGCAGAAACAAGTACTCAATAAAGGTCTAGGATATGTCCCCACTAACAAACCGGATATATTCCGCCTACACAAAGAGGTTCAGGACTTTGTCAGAACTATCAAGCTGAAGGCTTTCTTTTATAACCAGGAACCCATAGCTGAGACATCCGATACAGGCCTAAAACCTAAGTCATCCTTCATACCACAGGATCATCAACTCCCTGTTGAAGTCTTAGCCTTCGAAAAGGCTGTGATGTTGGAATTAGGCAGAATGGATACCGACCAGAGAGTATTCCAAAACATGAGCAGACAAGAAAGCGAAGCCATAAGGGAACTTTCTCAAAACAAACAGATAGTGATAAAACCTGCGGACAAGGGTGGGGCAGTGGTTATTCAAACAACCACGGCATATGACCAGGAATGCAGAAGACTCCTCTCAGACAGGAGGAACTTTCAGGTTCTGGCTGAGGACCCCACAGAGTCCATACGCATCCAAATAGGGGCCATGACTGAAGAAGCCCTGGCCCATGATTGGCTTTCAAAGAAGGAGGCCCAGTTTCTGACACAAAAAACCCCTCGAAAACCTTATTTCTACACTATACCCAAGGTTCACAAGAACCTACAGAATCCACCTGCCCGCCCCATCGTTTCCGGCATTTCTTCGGTACTCGAACCACTGTCTAAGTTCGCGGATGCCTTCTTGAGACCTCTGGTTCAAGCTACTGACACATACCTCAAGGAGACAAAAGCGGTGCTCCAGATGTTACATAACCACCCATTCAACCCTGATTCCCAAATATTACTGAGTCTCGATGTAGAGAGCCTTTATACAAGCCTCCCACACGACAAGACTCTCCTCATTATAGAGGAAGTATTACACAGTAAACAATGGAACTATCACACCCCTCGTGGAGTAGTGATGGAATGTATCTCCATGGCCCTTACCAAAAATTTCTTCGAATATGAGGGAACCCTGTATCTACAACGCCACGGGACAAGCATGGGCAGCACTTTTGCGCCGAGCCTAGCGGGTCTCTATGTTCACCACTTGGAGACTACAAAAATCCTGCACCCCAGCAACCCGTTCAGGAGAAGAATCCTCTCCTGGAAGCGCTATATTGACGACGTCTTGGTCATTTGGTCAGGGAATGGTCAGTCTGTCATGGATTTCATGCAGTGGATCAATAATCAGAACAACTTCCTGAAATTTACCCACCAGATGTCCAATGATTCAATGGTTTTTTTGGACCTGAACATTTACCATGAGGCAGGCCATTTGAAAACTGAGACACATTTCAAACCTACAGCTAGGAACTGTCTCCTTAGATATGACAGTTTCCACCCACGTCACCTAAGAGAGAACTTACCATATGGGCAGTTCCTACGCCTACGCCGCAACTGTAGTGATGTGGGAAAATACAAGTCCCAAGCCCTAGACCTGAGCAAGAAACTGCAACAAAGAAGATACCCGGAAAGAATTATAAAACAGGTGATGAAAAGGGCCCGCAACAACAATCGGGAAGCCCTCTTGGAAGACAGTCTTCCAAAAGAAGTAACAGAGAGAACAGAACAGTCTGTGTAACAACGTACAGTTCCGTCTCAAACCAGGTCTCTAAACTGGTGAATAAACATTGGCGGATTCTAACAAGCGGGAATCTAGAATTAGAAAAACCCCTGTTTGCCCACAGAAGAGGAAGAAACTTTAAAGATATCTTGGTACACACTAGACCACATACCCAGGTGATCCAACAAACGAGACTGCAAGGTCTTCATGGGCACCATCCATGTGGTAACTGTAATAACTGTCACCTCACTGAAAAAAGTCTTACTCTTGAATTCAGAAATGGCACCAAATGGGATCAACGTGCTTTCACGAACTGTAACAGCAGGAACGTCGTGTACCTGATCACATGTCCTTGTGGGAAAGAATATGTGGGGATGACAACACGTGCTGTGAAGACTAGAATTAATGAACACAAAAGCAACGTGAGGTGCAAAAAACAGACCACAAAAATGGCATCACACTTCCTTGAGGCACAACACTGTGTGAACGAGATACATTGGACAGTTATTGAACAACTGCCTTCAGAAAGGGGTCTTTTTGAGAAAGAACAGAGATGGGTATTTCGCTTGGGCTCAGATACAACCGGGCTAAATGACTCCATTCCATGGAGCCAATTACGCTAACAGACACATGACTGTCAACCATTATTATCTTCAGCCTATTGAGCAGTATCTCCCCCTCTCACCATGAATAACTTCAGTTAAATGAACAATGTCTCCCCCTCTTACTCCCATATACACTCCTTAATAGGTTGTAATTTTTGTTATCAGAGGCCCTGATAAAACTTGGGCAGGTGAAAATCATCACCTTTGTTATGAGATGCGTTAATACCAGTACATGCTCACGGGCCCGCACTGCACCGAATCTGTAGACACCGGTAGCAGGAACATCACACTCGCGCATGCACGAATGATTTCCAACCCCGGCCCGGGCAACTTCGCAGACACTACCGCCGTGCGCATGCGCCGATTAGCAGTGTCTACTCACTACGCACGCTCAGTTCCCTCTTTAGACGCGCCCAGCCACCCCGCGCACAACCGGGTGAAATTGAAGGGCCACATCCATTTTTGGGCATTTCCTTTTCCAATTAAGGATCAATTAACCATGTGTTACGATACTATAAAACGGACTACCTCCTACAGGACCGACACTTCGTCGGAGCTGCGTTGAGGGGAGGAAAGCCAACCAGGCTCTGCTGTAACCGTGAGTGTGTGTGTGTATGTCTGTGGTTTACTGCCTACATTCTAAATCTGGGTCTACAGCCTGTGATCCTAATACCTGATTGCCTATAGGTTGCCACAGTGGGCAGGACAGGAGACCCCCAATACCACGCATCTGGCTCATGAGGTTACTAGACCTGTTATCATAAGTAAGCTACATATTTCCTTACAGCATGCCTCCAATTCCTTTTTTCCATCTCATGGAACCAGATGAATATCTTCAGATACGATTAATATGTGTCCCTGTCTATGTGTTTGTCCGTATTTTCTACTTTATTTTTCCTAGGGTTCCTGGACCGCATTTTTGGCTCCTTAATACCCTGTTGTGTAATTACACATTATTTCTTGAATACATGTTGGTTTATTTGACCTCTTGTTCATTCACAGGTTCAGCAAATCGCCAATTGGGCGCAACGAACTTTAATAGAACAGATAGGTACATTTCACCTAGAATTATTTTTGTAGAGCACACTTTTACATTTACACCCATGTGAGTAAGGTGAGGATACCTAGTGCACATCCTTGTCCTGAAGAAGGAGTCTTCTACTCCGAAACATGTTGACGACGCACTTGTGAGGTTACCTTACCCTAATTAGTAAAGACAACCTCCCTTGCACTTTTTAATGATACCAGCCGGGGACTGAATAAAATTTTTTTAGAAACCCACGCGCCAGGTATTTTTTAATTTTCTTGTTCACCTCACCACTCACATAATATCACCCTCACACACACCAACACATAGTTCACTTGTAAGTGCTCCTACGTAGTCGTGAGTCGCAGCACGCCGCATTCCATAGAGGTTTGCGAAGACCCCGATGATGAAGCATGACACCAAGGGGCCTTTTGGTGTGTGAGGGGTATTTAAACAACACTGGTTGCTCCCCACCACTGTAGGGATCACCGAACCCATGTTAGTGGATTCCTTTTGTTTATGCATATTTCTAGGGGAGACAGAATCCACTTCTCCTCTCCCTCCCCCCTTTTGTTTATTACCTACCTTTCACATACACTGCGCCCTGCCATAGGGGTGACTTATATGATGCCAAGGGAAGGTTTAGGGACTGGGAAGTGGGTTCGCTTCACAGTCAGCACAGCAGTTCTGGACTGCACACAGACTCTGCAATGGCAGGACTGGGACACACTTTACAAACTGCTTTTGTGGGTGGCGCAATCAGCGCTGCAGGCCCACCAGCAGTATTCAGTCTACCAGCCCCGGGCACCCACGGTGCACTTTACTAGGGACTAACAGGTAAACCAAATGAGCCAATTATGGGAATACCAATTCATACAGTAAATTTACAATAGGGAGCATTCACTCTGTTGCGCTTAATGGCAGTGGCACAGCGCGAGGAGCATCTAACACCAGCAAACACAGAGGAGACAAAAACGGAAAATGGAAGGGAGACCCACGCAAATGGTCCCAGGTCTAACTGGTGCCACTAACCCTCTCTTACGAGCTCTTGTAGGGGACACTGAATATTTTCCTGGCCACAGTATGTGGTGAAAGAAAGCACTGGCCATGCACAGCAGATTGTGAAGTAGACGTATAAGCTTTAATCAAAACACAGCCTGACATCGGTATGCAACGTTTACAACAAATTTTTTACAACGCACTACCATTACAACGCAGGTATTACCACGCATACCATTACAACGCATTGCGCTGGGGGGCGCTCTAGGGTAAGTAATACGTTTAATTTTCTATCCAACACCTTCCCTAGTGTCCACGGGGACTGGAGTTGGAATAGAATATTATACTTACCACTATCCAGCACCTCTAAGCGCTATGCGTTGTAACGGTATTCGTTGTAAATACCTCGTTGTAAAGGTATGCGTGGTAAAAGTATGCGTTGTAACGTCATACATCCCCTGACATCACTCCTTCCCAAGATCCCAACAGCAACTGGCACCAATGGAATTCCCTTTGCCTTACAGTCTAATAAGGAGTCATAGTAACAGAACACATGCAAATAAAAGAATGTAGTTGCATCATAACACAATGGCTACCACCCCTACTTTAACACGTGTGCAATGGGAATCGGGAGGGAACTTTAGACATGGATATTTACTGAGCCCATCTTTGCAAAGCACCATTCATACACCTGGCACCCCCATCCTGTCTAGACTCTCTGGCCACATGTGCAATTGAAATTGGAGCACCGCTGCCTCTTCCTCTACAGGTGCTGCTTGTGGTCACCTGATCCTGGGTCTATCTCCGCCTCTCCTCAGTCGCTGGAACCCCTTCTGCAACCGCCACGTTGTCTCACTCATGAGGCGCTGTATTAACCAGGCACAGGCCCAAAACGGGCATGCAGTGCAGTGGTGACCCAGATAACTGACAGGTATCAGCTATTGTGCCTCCTCCGGCCCCACTCAATTCACTGAAGCAATATTGACACAGTTAGCAGAAGTTACTGGTGGAGGCAGTGATTGGTCACCAAATACAACAAATCCACTCAGCCTGAGTGGTGATGCTTAATTGTACGCTTGCCTAAAGGTCCTGCTACGCTTAGACTGGTGGCAAATTGGTGATGTGTTCTGTGCCTGAGTGGCCCACTGGATACCATGTGTATGAGCCATGGCTGTTATATTAAGTCTGTTCTGCTTATGTTTACCCCTCTGACTTCATCTCAAGGACCGATGAGGCTTATTACTGATGGCAACCTCCCCAAATTGCCAAGAACTGCTACTTCTCCTCTGAAGGAAGTGTGCGTCTTGCGCTGCGCAGGCAGATGTGAGGTGCTGAGGCCCCCTAGCATTGCACACCACTGTGTTATGGTGCACAACTGAACTGTGAAGCCACCGAATGAGAAATTACGATATGGGGTGACTGCGCTCGGCCACTCAGAGCATACCTGCACATTCTGCAATGGCTGCTGGTCAATCAGATGGGGATGTTTCACAACCCAGAAGCCCCAGGTCTTTCAGTGGCACTGGAAAGTAAGTTTGACACTCTCCTGGTGGCCATCGAGGGTTATAGGCCTGCCAGAATCAACAATGGTGTTACAGACCTTACGCAGCTGCATGCAGACCTTCTCAGGTTTGCTGAAAAGACCGGCTTGGTGGAGCAGACCATAGCTGACATACAGTCCAAAACCCAACGCATGAAATCTTCCTTTCAAGACACTAACAGTCTACATACACATACTGGAGCAAAGAGACGATGATGCAGAGAGCCGATCCAGGAGGAACAATATCCATATAGTAGGATTACCGGAGGAAATGGAGTGTCGAGATGCAGCTACATATATCGAAGACTGGATATGAGACCTGCTTCCTGCACCTGCTATGTCACAATATTTCTCCATTGTGCTTGCACACCGGTCCCCGTGCGCAGACCAATGCCTGGTTCCTATCCAAGTTGAAAGAAGGGGGGTTAGGCCCGAATGACTGAAAGCAGGTAGGGCTAATAATCAATTTGTTTAAAGAAAAAAATACCTGGAATCCAAACTCTTTAGTGAAAAAATGTATCCACTCTATATACTTTTAGTGGTACGGGCTATCTATGTACCCATTTATTTTTTCAATTATTATTCAATTTAGGTAGGAAACTCTCTTATTTCCAAAAGAAACATGCACAAAGTACACAAATTATAATCACATTGATCACATTAATCACATATAGACATTTACAATAGACAGAATCAATAATACTCCAAAAACATTCATAAATTGCACAATACGTAATGTAAATAGTAAACAAATCACATTTGGTTACACAATTTGTAAATACTTGATATGTACAACCGAAAAACTGAATCAATCGTAGAAAAATTCAATCTAGATATCCTGATTGATCAATTTGAGGTATTTTATATCAGATAAAGAATATGCCATCAATTAAAGAATATGCCTCAATTAAAGAATATGCCGACGCGTTTCTAGCCACGGTTAATTCCTTTGCGGGCTTTCATCAGGGCTCCTGAATACAAACATATTGAAGTGATCTTCTGAAGATTTCTTATCGGAAGACAACAGAAAAATTTGAATCAATCCTGGGGAGGCAGGCCCGGGACTTGACTTATTTCAGATTGATGACTTGCTCTCTCCTTATGTTAAGGTGTATCGGTATTTCTCAAAACGGTGTACTGAATATACCGTCCTGACTCTTGGCGGAATATCCTCTCCTATAGTACAAGTCTTTTGTTCGTGATCATTTAGGGCCAGATGTAGCTCGCCAATTACCGTTCGGTAACGGCCAATTTCGGCCGTTACCGACCGGTATTTGGGAATTGACATGTAGGGGGCATATTATTTACAGAATCGGTATATTTACCAATTCGGTAAATTTACAGAATCGGTAAAATACCGAATCGGTAAATATACCGATTCTGTAAATCAATATGTAGGTGGCACTGTAATCAGTACCAAAGGTCCTTACCTAATCGTTATTTACCATGGAATGCTATTCCATGGTAAATAACGAATTACAGTGTACATGCACATCTGTGCATGTACACCTGTGCCATGTGGCACACAGACATGCCCAAAGGGCATGTCTGTGTGTCACATGGTACACAAGCCCGAAACAGGGGTGCAACAGGGTGTCAAAGTGACACCCTGTCCCCCTTGTAAAATCGGTAATTTTACCGATTCGGTAATTACCGAATCGGTATTTGCTATTGAATCCTATGGGCTTCAAGGCCCATAGGAATCAATGGCAAATACCGATTCGGTAATTACCGAATCGGTAATTACCGAATCTTACATATTCGGTATTTTTACCGAATTATTTACCTACATAGCAATTACCGAATTGTAAATACTGAATTGTTAAAATTCGGTATTTACCATTCGGTAAATTGCTATTACCTACATCTGGGCCTTAATGATTTACTGCTATTTTGGTGTCGTAATCAAGCAAGGCTAAGCCGTATTGCTCCTTAGCTCCCACGCCGACGCCATCACTTACTCATTTTGGTATTCACAGAAGTTAGGACTCCTAAGTGCCTTCTGTGAACACCAAAATGGTAGTAAGTTTAGGATTTTGTCTTAAGTTAGTTCTGTGAATCGGGCCCAGTGAGCCTGCCTGACCATGTATTCCTAAGTCAGGGTTGACAGGGAGCTCATAACGGGCGAATTAACTAATAAAGATGCCATGTCATTTTTATACATAAATGTATTGTTGCTCATTTTGACATCGATTTTATCAATATTAAGAAGCAGAAGCATGGGACAGTATAATGGGTGACTTATACCTGGCTCTCACCAACTATAAATCAACAACTACCATGAAGCATCCACGCAGAGTTCTTAATCCCCTCACATCCTTACAATATCAACACAAAGGCCATACAGATGATAGAGCGCTCCTCCAAAGGCCATGTCAGAAAAAGGAACTTAGACACCAGATGCATATATCCATCCCGGAAAGCATGGACGGACATTGCAGAGTGCTGCCTATGTAACTATAAAAAGGAGTCCCTGGCACACATCTTTCTATGCTGTCCAGCGGCATTGCTGGAAAAGATTGGCCACACCCATTGCATAGTTAGGAATGCTCAACAGCACAAGCACACTTTGAGAAGTTTTAAAAACTATTTTCTGCTGCCTGAACCAGTATGGAATCAGCACCTTCTCCTGAGCTACCAGAGCCCCATGGATACTCCCCTGCTGATTGCAGCGCCTAGAGTCACACATGCAGAGTGAGTGACAGCACAGGGCCACTGACCCGTGTCCTCCAATCACACCTGAGCATGCAGATATACTGTTACACATAAGGAAGCATTTATTCATCAATGCAAACCTCTCCTGCCTGCTGTTCCTACAGGAACCTCCTATGTGTAATGCGAGGCTGGCAGACTGCTTGTAATCACTGTCTCAGGCCCTAACCTACCTAAACACTCTTTTTTAAGCACAATTTTACGCGTAGGTTTCATTATACGAAATGCATACGAATGCAGCTGTGGAGCCCTGTGTAGACATTTCCCTTACATCTATATACTTTGAATGCAAGTGGCGAGACTTTTGGGGTAACATACCAACACTGGAATTGAACTGCATAAGTGCAGAAAACCGAATATGCTGCACAGATAAAACTGTGTCTTCGCACACACACAGCACAGGCGGAAAAACAGATATATCTATTTTATGCTGAGCACAAGTTCAGCACATGCGTGAATTATTGAAGCTGCTTCACCAATCACTTAAAAATGTTCAAAACAATGAGTGCAATTTCGAGTCATTGGTTGACAGCGTTCATTAGAGTGGGAACTCCGTGGGGAGCAGGGAAGAAAGGAAGCTGGAAACTCACCATCTCCCTCTTGAAACGCGTCACTCGTGGGTCCGTGGTCCCGGCTGGAGCCGCACCGGAAGTCTTACCTGGGGCAGGTGTGTCAGAGTGCGCGCAGTCGATAAACAGCTGGGAAGGGCTCTTAACCAGAGGGACCCAGAGTATGTCTCTCTCCTCTTTTCATGTCAATCAATCAATCAATCAATTAATCAATCAGGTGCTTATGAAGCGCGCTACTCACCCGTGAGGGTCTCAAGGCGCTGGGGGTAGGGGGTAGGGTGGGTGCAGCTCCGGTTCTGTCAAAAAAATAGGTCTTGAGGCTCTTCCTGAAGGTGTGCAGGGTGGGGGAGCGTCTGATGGTGACTGGGAGCTCGTTCCAGGTCTTTGCGTAGGAGAAGGCTCTTCCACCTGCTCTGTTTCTGTGGATGTGAGGGGTCTCTGCCAGAGAGGAGGTAAAATGTAAATGTAAAATGTATGAAACTTATATAGCGCAGGACTTACCCTGGGGCATCTCCGCGCTTGCTTAGGGAACC
The DNA here is from genome assembly GCF_964261635.1 of Lissotriton helveticus. Classification (NCBI taxonomy): domain Eukaryota; kingdom Metazoa; phylum Chordata; class Amphibia; order Caudata; family Salamandridae; genus Lissotriton; species Lissotriton helveticus. Next base: position 1,727,719,224 of record NC_136069.1, on the reverse strand, counting down.
CGTCCTGGTATTCCCCTGTGAGAAACCCCGGCAGGGTATCTACAAGGTGAAAGCCAGGCATCCCGCCGCGAGGGGCCGATGTGGAGATTAAGCAAGCTATTGCCCAGAGTCGCAGAGTGTGACCCCGTGAGTCGAGTAGGCACCGGAGCGAGAATTGTCGAGACCGTGGAATTTATGAGCCCGAGACCCGCCGAGGCGGGGAATCGAACCCTGGTCCACGGTCGATCTCAGATTCCGGGTCTGCCGCCTCTAACCACTGAGCCACACTTCTCCTCCTGTTGGGTACGTGGAAGGAGACTCTTTTGTTGAGGTATTTGGGTCCGATGTTGTGTAGAGGAATTCTGTTATTTCCTGTGTAGAGGGCATTGCCACAGTCCAGTCTGTTGGTTATGAGTGTGAGTGTGATGCTCTTTCTGCAGTCGGGGGAGGGGGGTTCATTTGAAGGTCTTACGGAGGATGCGAAGGCAGTTGAAACTGGTGGAGACGACGGAGTGGGTCATGATGAGGGAGGAGTCGATGATGATGCAGAGGTTTTGTGCATGGTCTGTAGGGGGGCAGGCTTCCGAGGGCCGAGGGCTACCATCTGTTGTCCAATGTGGAGGTGGTGGGTCCAAGGATGAGGACCTCAGTCTTCTCCGAGTTGAGCTTTAGGCAGCTATCTTTCATCCAGGCTGTAAGGTCTTTTATTCCTTCCCGGAAACATAGTCTGGTGTCTTCGGGGTTCTTCATGAGGGAAAGGATGAGCTCGGTGCCGTCGGCATATGATATGCTGAGCCCATGCTGTCTGACGATGGTGGCGAGGGGGGTCAAGTAAATGTTGAAAAGCGTGGGACTGAGCGATGGTCCTTGAGGTACTCTGCAGTTGATCTCTGTGGGTTTGAAGACGAAGGGGGGGAGTCTGATCCTCTCGGTTCTGCCGGAGGGAAAGGATTGGATCCAGTACTACTGCTGGCTTTAGTGAAGGCATGCACCAACCACGACCAGCTGCTGCATGGTGAACGCAGGCTTGCGCTCTCCGAGTAAACGCTGAGGACAGATGGTCGTATGGTGCAGTGTACAGAACGTTATCATCTGGCAAGCATGAAAAAGGAGGAGTAATAGCCCTTGAGTGGCAGGGGGTTTAGAACGCAGGGCTTTAGTGTGGAACGCCAGAAATGCGCCTCACAAAACAATAGTATTATATCTCCTTATCGCAATTAAGCTTCTGTCTGTATCTACAGCTTCTGTCCGTAGCTACTGTTTCTGTCCATTGCTACAGCTTCTGTCTGAAGCTACAGCTTCTGTCCATAGCTACAGCTGCTTCTGTCCATAGCTACAGCTTCTGTCTGTAGCAACAGCTTCTGTCTGTAGCTACAGCTTCTGTCCTGTATATACAGCTTCTGTCTGTAGGTAAAGCTTCTGTCCTGTATCTACAGCTTCTGTCTGTAGCTACAGCTTCTGTCCGTGCCTACAGCTTCTGTCGGTAGCTACAGCTTCTATCTGTAGCTACAGCTTCTATCCGCGCTACAGTTTCTGTCCTATAGCTACAGCTTCTGTCCTGTCTCTACAGCTTCTGTCCGTAGCTACAGCTTCTGTCCTGTAGCTACAGCTTTTGCCCATAGCTACAGCGTCTGTCTGTAGCTACAACTTCTGTCTGTAGCTACAGCTTGTGTCCATAGCTACAGCTTCTGTCCTGTAGCTACAGCTTTTGTCCATAGCTACGGTGTCTGTCTGTAGCTACAACTTCTGTCTGTAGCTACAGCTTCTGTCCATAGCTACAGCTTCTGTCCTGTAGCTACAGCTTCTGTCCTGTAGCTACAGCTTCTGTCCATAGCTACAGCTTCTGTCCTGTAGCTACTGCTTCCTTCTGTACATCAAGCTTCTGTCCTATAGCTACAGCTTCTGTCCTGTAGCTACAGCTTCTGTATGTAGCTACAGCTTCTGTCCATAGCTACAGCTTCTGTCTGTAGCTACAGCTTCTGTCCATAGCTACAGCTTCTGTCCTGTAGCTACTGCTTCCTTCTGTACATCAAGCTTCTGTCCTATAGCTACAGCTTCTGTCCTGTAGCTACAGCTTCTGTATGTAGCTACAGCTTCTGTCCATAGCTACAGCTTCTGTCTGTAGCTACAGCTTCTGTCCATAGCTACAGCTTCTGTCCTGTAGCTACTGCTTCCTTCTGTACATCAAGCTTCTGTCCTATAGCTACAGCTTCTGTCCTGTAGCTACAGCTTCTGTATGTAGCTACAGCTTCTGTCCATAGCTACAGCTTCTGTCTGTAGCTACAGCTTCTGTCCATAGCTACAGCTTCTGTCCTGTAGCTACTGCTTCTTTCTGAACATCAAGCTTCTGTCCTATAGCTACAGCTTCTGTCCTGTAGCTACAGCTTCTGTATGTAGCTACAGCTTCTGTCCATAGCTACAGCTTCTGTCCATAGCTACAGCTTCTGTCTGTAGCTACAGCTTATGTCCATAGCTACAGCTTCTGTCATGTAGCTACTGCTTCTTTCTGTACATTAAGCTTCTGTCCTATAGCTACAGCTTCTGTCCTGTAGCTACAAATCCTGTCCTGAAGCTATAGTTTCTGTCCTGTAACTACAGTTTCTGTCTGTAGATACAACTTCTATCCTATAGTTACAGCAGCTTTGGTACTGTATCAACAGCTTCTGTCCTGTATCAGCAGCTTCTGTATGTAGCAACAGCTTCTGTCTGTAGCTACAGCTTCTGTCCATAGCTACAGCTTCTGTCCTGTAGCTACTGCTTCCTTCTGTACATCAAGCTTCTGTCCTATAGCTACAGCTTCTGTCCTGTAGCTACAGCTTCTGTATGTAGCTACAGCTTCTGTCCATAGCTACAGCTTCTGTCTGTAGCTACAGCTTCTGTCCATAGCTACAGCTTCTGTCCTGTAGCTACTGCTTCCTTCTGTACATCAAGCTTCTGTCCTATAGCTACAGCTTCTGTCCTGTAGCTACAGCTTCTGTATGTAGCTACAGCTTCTGTCCATAGCTACAGCTTCTGTCTGTAGCTACAGCTTCTGTCCATAGCTACAGCTTCTGTCCTGTAGCTACTGCTTCTTTCTGAACATCAAGCTTCTGTCCTATAGCTACAGCTTCTGTCCTGTAGCTACAGCTTCTGTATGTAGCTACAGCTTCTGTCCATAGCTACAGCTTCTGTCCATAGCTACAGCTTCTGTCTGTAGCTACAGCTTATGTCCATAGCTACAGCTTCTGTCATGTAGCTACTGCTTCTTTCTGTACATTAAGCTTCTGTCCTATAGCTACAGCTTCTGTCCTGTAGCTACAAATCCTGTCCTGAAGCTATAGTTTCTGTCCTGTAACTACAGTTTCTGTCTGTAGATACAACTTCTATCCTATAGTTACAGCAGCTTTGGTACTGTATCAACAGCTTCTGTCCTGTATCAACAGCTTCTGTCTGTAGCCACAGATTCTGTATCCATATCGTATTTGTCTCATTTTTTTTGGTCAATATTTTCTTGCCTTTAGGTTGGTGACTTGGTGTATGAGTATGGTAATGAAACAGTCATGTATTTGGAATTTCTTTATTCCAGGTCCTCATAAGGAAAGTGCCTCACGTTCTCCAAAGTCCCTGTTAGCTCAACTAATAGATCCATTGGAGGACCACATTTTTAGGTCTCATGCGCTGAATGCACTGTCTCAGCGAGACCTAAAGTAATCTCTATGTGGGCTTAAACTTCATGTAATCTGTTTATTCACTTGCTATTGGCTTACTTGTAGTATTGTTGTTGTTAGCTCCCTTTCTGTTGGCTGTTGGTCATTTGCAAACTTCCGTGTAGTCCCGTTTCAGCGGCACCTAACTACAGTGTTAGTCCGCTATGTTTGCACTTCTTGCCATCTGTTTTTCACGCTGTTTCAAGCTGTAGCCTGCGTCTGTAATTGGACTCTGCTCTACTTAGGAGCGAGTCTGCCTCCTGTTGCCCGATGGCTGCGCTCGTGTTTTCACTCTTTCCTCTTCTGCAGGAACACTAATGCACAAAGGCAGGCAGGCTCGCTCGTAACACTTGCCAATTCTGCCTCACGCCATCCCATGCACAACCTGCTGGGCCCGCCTCCTGTTGCCCAATGGCTGCGCTCGTGTTTTCCCTGTTTCTGATCTGCAGGCACACTAATGCACAAAGGCAGGCAGGCTCGCTCGTAACGCTTGTTTTTGTTCCTGCATCTCATTCCACTTCCTGGCGTGCCCATCCCTCCCACCACCTCACTCACTCCTGTACTCCCCCTCCCGTAACTCATGTGTTTAAACTTCTTCTTAAAAGCACTTTTTAAAGTGTTCGGTTCGATAAAACCGGCCTGCTCACATACAGCGTCATGCTATCTGAATAGCATTAATGGAAACATGTGCATTTACTGTGGATGTACGAACTGTTCTGTAATTGGAAACTGTCCTGCAGCTTAGACCTGGCCTGTGACCTCCGGCGCTTACTGCCGCGGCTGCCTCGGAGGCAATACCATGTCACTGGCTGTAGTCCCAACCGCCAGTAGTAGTAGAACAGCCTTTAATTGAATCCGGATGGAGGTCCCTGTTGCCGGTTTCCCACTGGCGCCTCCCCGCCCATGGCAGTGACATTCTAGCTGCCATGTATTAGCAGAATTATGTCAACCACCAAGACGGTGATCGAGTGCAGCACTCACAGACATGCTAGGGCTTTTTTTGGGTTCCTGCATGTCATCCCACTTCCTGGCTTGCCAGTCTCTCCAACGACCTCCACCCCATGTATTCTCTTTCCCTGCTCTTTGTGTTTTTACCTTCTGCTTAGAAACACTTTTAGAAATCTTCCGATAAAACCGGCCATTCACAAAGAGCTATTTCCACTTGCACCGCCCCACCCTTGTTGTGTCACTGACAGTGACCTGGCTGCCGTGGGATCCTTGCAGGTCACTGGTTTATCTTCAGTGCCTGACACCAGCCTTATGACTCCCAGGGCAGTGCCGATGGACACTGGACAGGCTGCCACTATCATGATACCAGTCTGCACTCTGCAGAGATTCTGGCAGCGGGATGTTTTTAATTTTCCTGCCAGTCCAGGCCCCCTTGTACTGCTGCTGTAAATTATGCAACAGTGTCTGCCCTAACCTCACTCGTGTTGCTGCCCTGTTCTGTGTAGGAGGGGGGGCCAGGGTAAGTGTGTCCAGTCATAGTGAGAGCAGAGCCACACAGCTCTCAAGACAGCGTAGGCACCACTTCAAGAGCTTTGTTTTGTTAACACTACAAGGCAGGGTCTTCAGGGATTATACGTCAATCTGATCTCTGCCCAGCCTGCTTCCAAGTCCACTCTGGGTAGCTCTCAGCAGCCCACTTGGTCTCTACAAGCAAGCAGTGCTTTCGTAGTCCAGATCATGAGGCAATAAGCATGATGCGCCTTGCACGTTTTGCGCAAATGCACCCCCCACTGGTGAACAGTTGAGCACACAGACAGCAGATTTGCAGCTGGCAAACTCAATTGTTGCGCCCTCCATGAGCAGAAGAGCGATCTTCCCGCACCATGCTCACCCTACTGTGGTCATGTTGACCCCCCAAAGTGCTCTTCCTACTATGGGGCAGAGTCATGCTGAGGAATACTGCTGGGTCAGCTCATTCTCCAGCCTGGGCAGACATCGCCAGGGCCCACCGTAGATTGTGGACAATCCTACGATCGTACACTGCATTGAGCATTTGCTAAATTGGAGAAAGCCCCTCTTAGTGCACTGGAAAAGCTCGCAACAGTACTTCAAAAGTGACCGTTCGCAAGATGGCCTGCACTCTAGGAAGAGTGTGGAGTATTCTTCTTTGGGCACTGATAGGGATTAGTTCCCATTCCCAGCAACAAAATAATATTATTTATTTTTGTGTGCTTGTACCTATACACTTAAGGACGGAATTTGTAAATCATAGCAAGTTCTATGTTAAGTGAGTTGTATCCTCCGCTCGTCCCAGTAGGAGTTGCAACCCCAGTGACAGAGCCTATGCAAGTACAGATTGAAACCTTTGTGCGATTCGAGCCCGGTAAATTTTGTTAGGGCAAGATTTGCTGTACAAAATGAATTGTTCCATGTATTGTACTCCATAAGAAATAAAATTTCATACCAAGGAGGAGGAGGCGGTGTTTAGAATATCTAGACAAATGACAGAAGAAAGGGCTTGCATCCCTTACTTACGGAAAATGACTTACCCCCTATGCTAAGAGACACAGTCTTACCTGAAGTATGGGATTTTACAGGAAAGGACATTGGATTGATGAAAGGAGTACTTCCAATTCCAATCACGTGAAACCAAATGAAGAATACACATGAACGTCAGCATATAATTTAAGTCCTGAGATTATTGCTGCTATAACACAGTTGATTGAAACTCTGATCGCACGAGGAATTCCGAGAGAGATTTAGGGCAGTCCGTGTAATTCACCTACCATGGGCATACAAAAACCAAACGGAGTATATAGAATTCTTCAGTATTTGCGAAAACGTCATCCGGTTGTGATTCCTTATTATCTAATAGTACCAAATCAGATTCAGTGCGAAGCAGAAGGATTTTTGGTGATGGACTTGTGTCAAGTTTTTTTCGCCAATCCCTTGCATCCGGACAGCTAATACTTGTTTGTGTTTCGGGTCGGAAACAGTGTTTTGGCATGGTGAAATTTGGAATCTTTTGAAATGCTGAATCATTCTGTGTTGGTACTGTACATAGATCATTTGTTGTTTGCATCAGGAACTAAAGAAGCATGTGTTACTGATACCGTTGCCTTAATGAATAATTTGGAAGTGAGTGGATATAAGCATAAGGTGTCACCATCAAAACTCCAGATTTGCAAAATAGATGTTCTCTAATCGGGACATCACATTGAAAAAGGAGTCAGAAAAGTGTCACAGGATCGAATCACTGTTATTTTGCAGATGATCCTCCCAATATACAAAAGGAGGTTCAAATGTTTTTGGAAAAGGTTGGTTATTGCATGCGGTGGATACCAATTTTTTCTCTAATAGCCAAGCCTCTACACAGACTGACACACAAAGATGTGACGGAGGAATGCATGCACTCTTTTCTTGAACTGCGAGACAGTTTGTATCAAGCTCCAGCTTTTGAAATGCCCAACTTTAACAAGAGTTTTACTCTGGTTTGCAATGGGCACGAAGGTTGTGCACTATTAGTTTTAACGCAAATTCATGGAACTGCACATAGACCTGTTGCATATTTTTCAGCTACTTTAGATTCTGTCGCTGCTGCTTTACCTGGATTTTTTTTAAAGCTGTTACTGCAACGTGTGTTAGGTTGGAGCAGTGTGAAAATATTGTGATGGGTCATCCTTTGAAATTGTATATACCTCATTCTGTTGAGATTTTGTTGACTCGAACACAGCATCTTATGAGTAGTTGGTTAACAAAATATGAACAAGTGATTCTGGGTGCAGAAAATGTGACTGTGACAAGATGCACACATTTAAACCTGTCTACCCTGATGTCATTACCAGGACATAAAGTTGTAGTGGATGAAACTGATCATGATTGTCTTCATATGACCCAATTATGTACCAAACAGTGACCTGACATCCAAGACACCCCGTTTCCTGAGTCAGATCATGTTCTGTTTGTGGATGGATCATGCTTGAGAGATTCAGGAGGTACCTTGAGAGCTGCATATGCAATCTGTACTGTGGTGGGTGTGGTTGAAGCCTCATGGTTGAAAGGAGTGTACTCAGCACAGGTTGTTGAATTGATTGCACTTACCAGAGTTTGCTTCATTACATAGAAAACTAGGGTAACTATATTTACGGATTGTCAACATGGTTGACATATTCACTCCCCCATTTATCTCGGACAGCCGCCCTCTCCGGTGGGGTGTCCCCCAGGGCTCCTCACTGAGCCCCCTTTCATTTAATGTTTACTTCTCACCCCTTTTTGATATCATCGCCCAAACAGGAATAAAGGCCACCTCCTACGCCGATGATATTCAATTATTGTTTTCATTTAAGAGTATCACCCCAACAACCTTTGATACCCTAAAAAACTGCCTTCGCACAATTGCTCAGTGGATGGACAATAATTTCCTGAGGCTAAACGCAGGGAAAACGGAGGTACCTTTTTTTTCACCAGCCGTCTCCAATTGACCCTAACATCTGGTGGCCTCTTGACTTGAGTGCTCCTCCTTCACCCAAAGATTCAGTGAAAAATTTGGGGCTAAGGTGGGATTCCAACCTCACACTTCATCATCAAGTTCACACAGTCTCTGCGGCATGCTTCACCAAGATCAGAATGGTAAGAAAGTTTATCAATTTCTTGCCCAGTAACACCAGGAAGATTGTAGTCCAGGCGTTGATTACTTCGCACCTGGATTACGCCAATGGCTTGTATACTGGCCTGTCTGCCGGTCTTTGTCATCGCCTCCAGACAGTCCAGAATGCTGCAGTCCGACTGGTTGGAGGTATACCCCTACGTGAACACATCTCGCCCCACCGTCGTAGACTTCATTGGCTCCCGATACAAAAAAGGGCGGAATTCAAGGCACTGGTATTGGCACACCGTGCACTGAGAGGCAAGGGTTCTGCATATCTTTCTACCTGTCTGGTCCCCTATAACAACATCAGGACTCTTCGCTCCTCTTTAAAAAACGTTCTCACTATCCCAAGATTTAGGAAAACTCGTTCTGGCGGAAGAACTTTTCAGGTGTTCACCTCGACCCTCTGGAACAAGTTACCAAATTCCATCCAGTTGATTCAGGAAGAACAACCCTTCCGGGAAGCCCTAAAAACCCATTTCCTCTTTCTAAACAACAGCTGGCCAGCATCTGATCATACAGGAGCGCCGGGACACCCCGTTGGGGTAGCTGTGCGCTATATCAAAATACACTAAATAATAAATAAATGGTTTTGGTGGTGGTACACGACCTTGGGCAGTTGGGGTCTCAAGGTGGATTCATGAACTCTTCCTATTCATCAATATGAAATGGAGAGTGCATGAAAAACCTACTATTGGCACCATAAGTGCCAACTCAGATTGCAGTGGTGAAATGTTCTGCTCACTAAACTGGCCATGAATATGTGACAGTTGGCAATCGTTACGCTGATGAAACTGCACGTGATTGCACCCTAAATTGTTATGCATTCAAGGAACAATATTTGAAGGAACAGTCTGATGACACCAAATGCAGGCTGATGTCTTTAGTTGTGGAAACTTGGGAAGAAATCAGAGAATTACAAGATGCAGTCCCACGAGCAGAGAAAGAAGGGTGGATTAAACCAGGATGTAATCGTAGACAGGAAGATGAGGTGTGGGTATACACGGATGGGAGACCTGTGTTGCCAGACAGCTTGTTGTCTCCGATGGCAAGAAACTGCCGTGGACCTGCACATGTAGGAAAGATGCTATGGTATGTCTCTTTTGCCAAACGTGGTACCATCCGTGAATTAGAGCTGCTGCAGAGATTCTGTGTCAGAGATGCATTATATGTCAACAACAAAATGCAGCTTGATTTCATTGGCATGCCCCCTTGCCATTAGCTTAACTGCTTCTTAGAGAGTTGATCTCTTGGTTTGGATTTCGAGGCTCGTTGGAATCGTATAGAGGTACAGATTTTGACAGTGAAGTGGTACAAATGCTCCGTGCTGCATTGCAAATTGAACAAAGTCTACACTGTGCCTATCGGCCAGAGCCATCGATTGTCGTTGAGCAAGTTAAAGGAACTATAAAGTCCAGATTGGCAAAGGTGTGTGCGTCCACATAACCGTAAATGTCCTGATGCACTACCCCTGTTGTTAATGAGTTTGCTAAATATCCCAGACAGAAGGACTGGACTGTCCCCTCCCTCAAGAGATAATAATGGGGAGGGCTATGAGGCACCCTACAATCCCAGAAAATCAGCTTGTGAATATTTCTGATGACTTGGTGCTCGATTATTGTACAGAACTGGCTGATGTGGTGCGTTCTGTGTCTCACCAAGTTGGCAAAGACATAACTACACACATAACAAGTAAAGCAATCTGATACCCTCAGGTCTAGATAGAGCTATATAAAATGTAGAAGTAAATAAATAAATGGATGTGGTAGGCCCAGATGTTGTTGGACCAAAGAAATGGGAAAATATTGCTGGAAAAGCCCTGCACATATGAGTAAAACAATCATGCAGCACCCCAGACAGGGAACCAAAATTAGAGTTTAGATTTTCCATCTGAACATTGTCCTCCCTCTGAAACTGCCTCATCTCCCAGAACTCCATAGGGTCCCGGCCATCATGTGGAATCCCAAGACTTAGTCGATGGTGGGCTTGGTGAAAGTGCACAAAGTGGCCTCCTTTTGCTGGCCTACAGATTCCCTCCTATGTACCCTACCCCCACTATCCTGTGCCTTTGATCCAGTGTACCCCATTCCACTAGTTCCGGGCTGAACTGGAGGTAGAGTTGGATCAACAGAAGCCAGGACTGGGGGGATCAATATTGGAGCATTGTTAATTTAGACACAGGAAGTGGAAGTATCCAGAGGCTGAGGTACGGTAACAGCTGGGGTGGGAGTTGTAAGTGTGGTCTGAGTCAGACTCACTGGAGCTGTCTGCCCAGGCAGACCATATGAACCACCCTGATCCTCATCATCAGGACTTGCGAGCCTGGATACCTCACTGATGGCTTGTTCCTTGTCTAGAGTGGGTGAATCATTAGTAGCAGTGGCAAATGGTTGTCCACGTACTCTGGGCGTTGGTAGTATAATAAATTAAACAAAAATATTAACTTTAGAGGTCTGAATTATACCTCAAATGAGTTTGAAGCAACAAATGTAGCAACCTAAAAAGGAAAATTTTACTTTTTTGATTATTATACTTTTCAATACCATTATAGAAAATTACAAAAACAGTTTAATTTAGATGCAAAACTACTTCCAAAAAGCAGGTAAAATGATGTACAGATATTTAAAAAAACGATCAGAAAGTATACATAACATCTACCACACATGTGCAACACAGTAGAGAGGGGAAATGTGTAAGAACCCATTCCAAGGCCTAGTAAGCTAAAATTCTGAAAATTAAACAACCTAGAAGGAGAAGTAGCTGTAGTCATTATATAAACATTAGAAAGTGCATATGTTTAAAAACAACTTAAATTCATTATACAAAATTCACATACATTACCATTTTCTACGTCAACAGATTTTGATTTGGGACATAAATAACATGAATTCAATAACATCACAAGAAAATGACAACATAAATAACATCATGTGAAAAGTAATGGAGATTGACACCTGTAATCTTAAATATAAATAAACACACTCAGACAAACAAGATAAAAAACAAATGGTGACTTGAAAAAAACACACATATTGACAAAACATATTAAGAATTAGTAAAAAGAGAGAAACAACAATAATGCTACATATTTCCTAAATAAAACAGAAACAATATTTACATACAGGTTGATATGTTTGAAAAGGGTGCAAACACACATTAGCAACAGAACATTCAAAGTACAACTTACCAGTCTCCACTCCACCAGGGATACCTGTCACACCTTCAGGGTGTAGGATCTGCAAAACTTTCTCCCAGGGAAATAGTTGTAAGTGGGGGCTGGGAGAACCACTACGAGTCCTCAGGGCCGCAGGCGATGATTGGAGGCAGGGGAAATCACTCGCCTCCACAGGTCGTTCCACCTCCTCCTAATTTCTTCCCTTGTGCACAGGTTGCTTGCTACAGCATTCACTCTATCAACTATTCTTGTCCACATTTGCCTTTTCTGAGCAATAGTTGTATTTTATACTTGGGCTCAAACAGGGATTTTCCTCCCTTACATAAACTTTAAAATAATAAACTTACATAAATGTTATAAACCACAAGAATATGAATGACAGAAGACAAATGAACAGAAGAAACAGAGAAAGCAAAAAAACACCTGACTTCACTGAAAAACGTTCTTAAAAATGTTCAGCTGCAGTGGAATAGCAAAGGATCTTTATCTGAAATTGTGTGTTTTATAATGTGGTATGCAGGTGAAAACAATTAGCCAAAACACATCAGGTGTGATGCTAGCATCCATCCAAAAGTCACAGGAATAGTACATTGTCAGCAATCTGCCGCTAGGACAACCGGACTGATAGTAGACGTTTGCTCTCTTCAGAATTCCATCAATTGTTTCTTTTGCTTTTGTTGTCCTAAGTGGGAAGGGAAAGCTCAGAAATGGGACTGTGCTTAACTGCGTGACTGATGAGGGGTGATGCCCTGAAACCGGACCCAGGATGCTTGTTTTTTGTCCAGGAAGGACCTGGCTTGGCAGTTCGGGCTGGACTGTTCCCATGAGGAACAGGGTCAAGACTGATTTGAATATGGCTGGGACCAAACTGGTGTGGTGTGGTGAGCAAAAGAACAATAGATTAAACCTAGATCCTTGTGACTGGGGTGAATGTTTACATTGTCCAGCATTCCACCCATCAATTGTTCCTTTTGCTAGGACAAAGCCAGCGGAACTGTGAAATCTAAATAGGGTCCACGCAATCCCGCCACCCTGATGGTGACAGAGCAATGTTAGCCAGCAGAGGAGTCCACCGGGTCGAGTAACTTATGTGATGGAAAACATTCTGTCAACGTGGATGGAAGCTCAGACAGCCCACATCTAAATATGGCAGGTGGAAATCCATCAGCTCATTGGGGTAGTTGTAAACACAACCACGGAGGAATGACGGGAATTCCACCAAGAGCAAAATCAGGCACTTAGGGCCAGATGTAGGTAGGCAAATATCGGTCGGTAACGGACGATTTCGGCCGTTACTGACCGGTATTTGGAGTTTGAGATGTAGGGCCTTTAAAAATTACCGATTTGGTAAATTTACTGATTCGGGAAAATTACCGAATCGGTAAATTTACCGAATCTGTAATTTGAGATGTAGGTGGCACTGTCAACAGTGCCACAGGGCCTTAAGGATTCGTTATTTACCACCAACTATTAGTTGGTGGTAAATAACGAATACCTGTGTATATGCAAATCTGTGCATGTACACCTGTGCCATGTGGCACACATACATGACACCTAAGGGCATGTATGTGTGTCACATGGCACACCAGCACTAATCAGGGGTGCAACAGGGTGTCAAAGTGACACCCTGCCACCCTTGACTATTCGGTAATTTTACCGAATCAGGATTTACCGATTCGGTAATTGCCATTGATTCCTATTGCCATTGATTCCTATGGGCCTCAAGGCCCTTAGGAATCAATGGCAATTACCGAATCGGTAAATACCGATTTGGTAATTACTGAATTTTAACGATTCAGTAATTTTTACCGAATATTTACCTTCATAGCATTTACCGATTTGTAAATACCGAATCGGTAAATTTCGGTATTTACGAATCGGTTAATACCATTTACCTACATCTAGCCCTTAGTCTTTAAGATGAGATGGGGGAGTATGCAGATATACAATGTTGAATATGAAAGGGGACATGCACATGGCATAGAGTGAGCACGCAACAGCTGGATAGTAAGGAGCGGGTCATTCAAAGAAAAAGGAGAGGAGGCACTCATTATCACAAAGTTCATGCTGGGTTTTAGAAACAAAGAATAGACTTTAAGAAAGCATGACCTCGGAGAATGCAAAACTGTAGAAAATACGTCATTATTTGCACCTGAGCCAGCGGTATGCTAGGTACTTTGGTAGACTCTTGAATCATGTGCCCGGTGTGCCCGTTGCTGGGCCACTGTAGACCTCTGCTTCAGCAAGGATAGATGATCAGCTCAGGGGTTGGATTTGTAAAATAATGGCTAAACATATGTTTAGTGAAATTTTTGAAGTGGTGCTTGAATGAAGCAGTAAAAACTCATGATCAAATCACCTTGAGAAACTGCACAAGGCAACTAATGTCAACAACAACAAGGAGATTATGCAGATGCTGGAGCATTGTCTTCTGATGTTTACTCTTATTGTTTGCCTCAGATTGTTATTTACCAAGGCAAAGTAGAATCCATTGGAATGACCTGGTTTATCTCTGCCCAGGGTGGGGTGAGGACAGCATCCCAAACACTGGTGGTGTATTGTCTGCACTCCTGTAGCTGGAGGGGGAGAACCAGGCACTGAAATGTGGAGAGAGAGGCCACATTTGGAAACTCAATGAAGACTTTTGTCTAACAAGGAGATGCAGACTAGCCTTCCTGAGCCATGGTATTCAGTGAATGTCAGGGGTCAGGGGTGGGCCTGCAGATGCAGAGTTCTCACACTTCAATGTGCTCATGTTGTTGGAGCTCCCATTTGAAGCCAACCCTAGTGTTTACTGCTGTGGGAAACATCACTTCACACAAAGGGTTTGTAAGGTGAGAAAGGCATTAAAAAGTAAAAATCATCTTGCCCCAATGTGTACTTTTCCAGTATGTTTAGTCCTGTTGGCTGACACAGGAGAACTGGCAATCAGAAACCGGTAGCATAGATATGAGGCAGCCAGGAAATACCACAAGGATCGGATATAAGTGAAAAAGGCTCAATCTAATTATTCACGGTGAGACATGCTGAGCTGTCTTAACAACACAGACAGAGGTACTTGAACTGCATGGCAGGGCCTGCTGGGGAAAGGCCCACAAATGAGTGAATAAAATTAATGGACAAACTTCTTGAAAGGTATGGACACCAAAACAGCAGTTTACTCCTTTGTTTTGAAAGCAGGAAGTGGAAAAACCCAACTTCACAAACCTTAACCAATCTAAGTTCTTCCACTGAAAAAGCTTGATCCTAATTTGTTACATCTCTCGATCATCTTTGGGAATCTCTCTTTCATGGGGGTTGAAAAGGTAAAGGTGAGCAGTAAGGATGCAAAGACAAACCTGGGTATTCGTTCTGTATTTCTCTCTAGTGAACTTTATTCCAAAACACTGGGTTTGAACTGCTCCCATTGGCAACACTGTCCCGTGACCAACCTGTCAACGTCAGGAGGAGAGGAGCACATTGAAATGGAGGGCTCTGAAGTGAACTTGGGGTTAAAAATATAATTTTGTTGTCATACTCCCCCCCAAGTACATACCCAATTTACATCTGCTGGGGTCTATGGCACCCCCAGCTTCTATCAGGCAAGACTCCCCTCCAGCCCAACAAAGACCTCACCTGGTGTCTTCCAAGCCAGGGACGCTCAGGCCTCCGCAGGTGATGGACTCCACCAAGCAGGCCCTCTGCACCCTCTTGCCTTTGGCAGCTCCTGCAGTTGGTTGGGGTCCAGGAGCAGCTCCACCAGGCTGTGGTTGAAGCGTTGGGTGTCCTCACTCATGGCCAGCAGCTAGCAGGGCTTCTCATCTTTACCTCTCTCTGAGGACATTGACATCCCAGCAATGGGTCTCAGGGGTCAGATGAGGGGTGCCTTGGGCAGACTAGTGCTAGACTGAGGAAGAGCTGGAAGGGAGAGTGGTTTGAACAGTGGTGGAAGAGAGAGAGAACATCTGTGCTGCCATCGCTGCTTCCTGGCCGTGCCCAGGCTCCTCTGTGCTTTCTTCTGCCGCGTGTGCAGTACTTCTGCAATAAGCGTAATAAATACCCTGCATCCATTATTGCTGGTCAGCACTTCTTTAACCAATGTTAAGCCGAGGAACCTACTTCACAAAGTAGTGTTTAGAACTGTCCCTTCACTCAGTGCCCGTTCCAGGACAAAGCATAGGGTTCCTTCACAACAGGCTAACCTTAGGGGTGAGGAGACACAAAGGTATGCTCAATGGCTCCAGTTACAGGTCGTAATAACCTGGCCTGTCTCACACAAAGCTCTCCACTATTTCACGTTGCCATGCACGTGTGAATCCTTAATAGATTCCACCTGGCACTCTTAGCAGTTCACACAATTCTTACATTCAACCCATGACACACACAATATGTACAATTGCAATCCACAAATATACAAACTCATGGAAGTAACAAACTCAATTAAGGCACACTAGTAGAACCTTTTACATAAGAAAGGCCAGTTGGCACCTCCCCATGGAGACAGTAAAAGGAGCTATCCCTTCATTATAAATCATGGTGCATCCACTGTCAGCCCCGCAAGGCCCTGTGAGAGGGGACAGTGGTCAATTGTAGTGTAGTTCCTATATTCCCAATAGGATCTGCGCATTGGAATAATATATCCTATAGTTTAGACGTAGGACTGAGGTCGACTAGGTCTCTATCGAATGTATTAAACTTAATAGTGAATGTGCCAGTTCAAGTTCAAGTTCAAGTTCAGTGATTTGTATAGAGCACTACTCACCCAGAGGGTCTCAAGGCGCTTGGGGGAGGGTGGGTGCGTTACTTATCGAATAGCCAGGGTTTTAGCTGCTTTCTGAAGGAGGGGTGGTTCTGTGTGAGGCGGAGGTGATTGGGTAGAGAGTTCCAGGTTTTGGTCGCTAAGTAGGAGAAAGATCTTCCTCCCATGGTGGATCTATTGATGCGCGGAATTGTGGCGAGGGCTTTATTGGATGAACGTAGTTGGCGGGTGAGTGTGTAGAAGGACATTCGTTTGTTGAGGCATTCGGGTCCTTTGTCGTGGAGGGCCTTGTGTGCGTGGGTGAGGAGACGGAACGTAATTCTTTTGTTGATGGGAAGCCAGTGGAGATCTTTCAGGTGGCCGGAAATGTGAGCTTGGCGGGGGATGTCCAGTATGAGTCTGGCTGAGGCGTTTTGGATGCGTTGGAGTTTTTTCTGTAGTTTGGCAGTGGTTCCGGCGTAAAGGGTGTTTCCATAATCTAGTCGGCTAGTGACTAGTGCGTGGGTGACTGTCTTTCTTGTATCGGTGGGGATCCAGCGGAATTTTTTTTTGAGCATGCGTAGGATGTTGAAGCACGATGATGAGACAGCATTGACTTGTCTGGTCATCGAGAGGGAGGAGTCTAGGATGAAGCCCAGGTTACGATCGTGATCTGTAGGTATGGGTGCTGTGCCCAGAGCTGGAGGCCACCATGAGTTGTCCCATGCAGAGGAGGATGATCCTAAGATGAGGACTTCTGTTTTGTCCGAGTTTAGTTTTAGCCGGCTGTTCTTCATCCATTTGGCTACTTCTTTCATTCCCTCGAGTAGGTTGGTTTTGGCGGTGTTAGGGTCTTTGGTGAGGGAGAGAATTAGCTGGGTGTCGTCGGCGTAGGAGATGATGTTGAGGTTGTGTTGTCGCACGATGGATGCAAGGGGACTCATGTACACGTTGAAGAGGGTGGGACTGAGTGATGATCCTTGTGGTACGCCGCAGATGACTTTGGTGGCCTCAGATTTGAAAGGGGGAGGCGGACTCTCTGGGTTCTTCCGGCGAGGAACGAGATGATCCAGTCCAACGCTTTTCCTTGTATTCCGACGTTACTGAGGCGTTGTATGAGGGTGTTATGACAGACTGTTTCAAAGGCAGCGGAGAGGTCTAGTAGGATGAGGGCAACTGTCTCTCCGTTGTCCAGTACCGTTCGGATGTCATCAGTAGCGGCGATGAGGGCGGTTTCGGTGCTGTGTTTGGCTTGGAAGCCGGACTGTGAGGGGTCAAGTGAGTTGTTGGATTCAAGGAAGGCGGCGAGTTGAGTATTGACGGCTTTCTCGATGACTTTGGCCGGGAAGGGGAGGAGTGAGATGGGGCGGTAGTTCTTCAGTTCAGAGGGGTCCGCTGTGGGTTTTTTCAGAAGGGCGCTGAGTTCGGCATGTTTCCAGCTTTCCGGGAAGGTAGCGGAGTTGAATGAGCAGTTGATGACGTCACGGAGATGGGGTGCGATAATAGAGTCTGCTTTGTTGAAAATGTGGTGGGGACATGGGTCGGTTGGTGATCCTGAGTGGATGGAGTTCATCAGACGGATGGTGTCTTCAGTCGTGATTGGGTTCCAGGTGAAAGGGTTGTGAGAGTGTTGTTTGGGTTCGGAAGTGGGTGGAGTGGGTTGTTCTTCGGACAGGTTATCAAAGCTGTAATGAATGTCGGTGATTTTGTTGTGGAAGAAAGAGGAAAGAGAGTCGCAGAGGTCTTGGGAGGGAGTGATGTCATTGGTGCCGGCGGTGGGGTTGGTAAATTCTTTGACGATGTTGAATAGTTCCTTGCCGTTGTGGGTGTTGTTGTCGAGTCGATCCTTGAGTGCTGATTTTTTGGTGGATCGGATCAATTGGTGGTGTTTGTGAGTGGCGTCCTTGAAGGTGTTGAGGTTGTTGGTGGTTGGGTTTTTTTCTCCAAGTTTTCTCGAGGGTACGACATAGCTTCTTGGATTTCTTAAGTTCATCGTTGAACCAGGGGGCCTTTTTGTTACCTTGTTTGATCTGGTGGTTTTTCAGGGGCGCTAGTTCGTCAGCGCTGTGGGTGATCCATTGTGTGAGTTTGGTGGCAGCTTGGTTTGGGTCCGATGGTATGGTGGGGGGTTTTTGGTTAAGCGAAGTGAAGAGTTGGTCGGTGGTGATTTTGTTCCAGTTTCTTCGAGGAATTGGTTGTGGCGGGATGTGGGTCGTCGTCTTTTTGTAGCTGAAGTGAACGCAGCTGTGGTCCGTCCAATGGAGAGCTGTGGTGTGATCGAAGGAGATGTGTTTGCTGGAGGTGAAGATAGGGTCGAGCGTGTGTCCAGCTACGTGGGTGGGGGTGTCAACAAGTTGTTTGAGTCCGAGATTGGCCAGGTTGTCCAGAAGGGTGTTGGTGTTGCTGTCATTAATTTTTTCCAAGTGGAAGTTGAGGTCTCCCAGTAGAATGTAGTTCTCGGAGGTGAGGGTATGTGGGCTGATGAAGTCAGTGATGTCTTCGTTGAATTGTGTGCGAGTTCCAGGTGGTCTGTAGATGAGGGTGCCTCTGAGTGTGGTCCTGGGGTCGGTGTGGATCTGGAAGTGGAGGTGTTCGGCGGTCGCGAGGTTGTCCTCAGAGCTGGTCGTGATTCGGATGGTGTTCTTATGAACGATGGCGATGCCTCCTCCTGTTTGGTTGGTGCGGTCTTTTCGGATGATCTTGTAAGCGTCTCGGATGGCAATGGCGATGTCAGGCGCTGATGAGGCGTTCATCCAGGTTTCTGTAAGGAAGGCGACATCCGGTGATGTGGTGTTGAGTAGGTCCCAGAGTTCAGTGGCGTGTTTGTGGACCGAGCGGGTGTTCAGCAGGATGCACTTCAGTTGGTTACAGTCGGAGATGTTTTTGGAGGGGGGTTTGGTGTGGGTCTTGATACTGATGAATTTGCAGGGGTGGCAGGCGAAAGGTCCATGGGTGTGTCCAGGTGCCAGCTAACTCAGAGGTCACTAGAAACGTTCTCGAATACACAAGAAGGGATTCGTTTCTGACAACCGCATAAACATGACAACTTTGTTTCCCCAAGATAAAACTGATCTTCAGAGTCGTGGAAACAATAGATAAATATTTCACTCAGTCAATCGTGCATGCTTCGTTTCAACAGAGGTGAAGAGAACTAGAGAGACGGGCGTTTTCAATAAAAAAGGTTTTATTGAACAATCTTCTTTCTCATGGAAGTAAAGTGAACTGCTACAATCGTAACACAGGCTGCAAAGTATAATATGTACAGCGTGAATAGTATTAAAAAATAATACTGTAAAAGCATTGTATGGTTTCTAAGCCATATAACAGTACATACATAAATACACAGGCTAAAATACTCAACTAGTGCCCTCTAAAATACGCCTACCCCAATGTACCTAACCTAAGTCTAGTACGCGGGAGGGAGTAAGTATTTGTGTAGCATAGGTTTGGTTTTCTTTGCCAAGAATCTATCCAAGATTTCTCTTAGGGTCTAATCAGCTCCATACCTTAGTTTAGAATGAAGGAGATCTGGTATCTCTGTCTCGGGACTCGATTTCCCAACACTCCACGAGGGTAGCTTGGAAACACTGGAGCTGGATTCTCAGCGAGAGACAGGACAGCTTCTCAATCAGGGCGTCAGCTGGAGGGTCGGCTTCCTTCGGTACTTGCTGCAGTGAGCTGCGTCGGGCAAGCAGATAATCGAACTGCTCCGAACCACCGTGTCCTGCTAGAGCAAGTGAAGGCATATTTATACCTTGAAAGTGCCTAGTTTGACGTAAAGTTGGGCATAATAACGTCAGTAAAGAACCCCAAGGCAATAGTAGTTCTTTGTAAAGTACATGAGTTCTTGGACAAATCAATATTCAAGCAAGGGGAGGTCCCTGACTGCTTAAGCCGATTTTCCAAGAAATCGTTGTGACGTTTTGGTACGGGTGGAAGTAGCCATGCCTGTATTTGGACTGCATGGGCTATGTCTAAATATGGGTATGATTTATATGCCTATATTAGGGCAATGTGAATTGTACTTATATAAGGGCATGAATCGGGAAATTTCGCTCGGATCCTAAACTGCCATACAACACAATCTCTTAATGATGAGTGCACCTTGGGTGCCTCCTCAACCTAAAAGCAGGATTTTGTCTTCAGTTTGTCTTAAGTCTGTCTTAAGTCTGTCTTAAGTCTGTCTTAAGTTTGTCTTAAGTTCGTCTTAAGTCAAACTTAAGACAAAATTCTAACTTTACTACTACTAAATGCCTTCTGTGAATACCAAAAGTAGTACATTTAGGATTTTGTCTTAAGTTAGTTCTGTGAATCGCCCCCATGATTCGTGAGAAGCTTCATGTTGTACAAGTATGAGAGAATTTCTAAATAAATTTGCATGCAACTTTTTCCCACTGTTTAATGCTGATCGGTCCATTTTGTGGGATTTGTGTACAACTGTAGTGAACATATGAAATCTACTGTTCAGAACCCTATAAAATTGTGCTCTCTTTGCACATGTGGGAGACCGTTTCTACTACCACTAGGAGGCGACTCCATGTGGATTACCTTTTTCTGTTTTGTATTTTGCTGATCTGAGCTTTACAGAGTGCTTCCGACTGATTCTGTACCTGGCTGAGCTTTGCTCTCTGCGTTATTGATTAATTGACTTCGACTACATGACTTGATTTCCGTAGAACATATCATTCTAAAACAAACCTTTAAGGTTCAAGCCTTGCATGTGTGTCATTCAGGTAAGATACTATGGGTCTTATTTATGAGGCAGTGCGTCACTTTCACGCAGCGATGCGTCACTTCTCATACATGAGGCCCAATGGGTTCTATGCTTCCATACAGAAACGTCAAACCTGAATGTTTGAAATGAGGCAGAGATCCAGACAGGAGCACGAGCATCCGTGCAGGGAATCCCACCGCGCCCGGTCCATTAGCCTCCCAGAGACTGGGGTGGAGCGCGATGTCACCGGTCCTTATAGCTCTGGGTCATACAATGCAGCACACATCGTGCTGTGACCTGATGCTCTTTGCTAATGTCCTGCCGGGTCTTCGATGCTCCACTGTGCATTGTTGAAGCGCACATCAACGTACAGCTTTCGGATCCCAGCAGAGCCTATCTAAGGCCATGGCACACCGCAGATCATATTCATGTGGGTTCTGAGGATTGTGTATTTGCATTTGGAGTTTAATGCTGGCATGTTTCATAACTTTTACATATTGAGCTGTAAAAGGATGTGCCAATATTTCAGAATGATATCACCATATGACTGTCTTATGAGATATATCACCAGTGTGGATTCATAATATAAGATTCTCATCTCTTAAAGCTATTGTGCTCTGCACTGTCATTCGGTGTAGTAACAATTCATAATTAAATGACACAAGAAAATGGAAAAGTGTCTAAGATGCTCTGTACTTTGTCTCATGTTCTTAATTTGACTCAGTCTACTAATGAAACCCAATCATTGCATCAGTTTCGACTCCTCAGCATCTCTGATGGGTCATCGACAGTATAGAGTTTACACAGCAGGGAGCTTCCTGGAGGTCCCCATCAGGTCGGGGTTAGCGAATGCCTCAATGTAAACTCGCTGCTGTTCTATAAAGTGTCATTGTAGTTGCAGTTACACACCACAACTCAGTGCACTTTAAGTATCTGCTGTTACCTTTTCACAGTTCTTGCGCTACTTTGATATAAGGACTCACGGTACTCACAGTTACACACCATTCCACAAAGTACACCTTGTCAAGAACCACTTACCTCATCTCTGGGAGGTTGTACTAGGATCACTTCACTACACTTTACTGCACTGCACCACACTGCACCACAGTCCATGTGCTACTGTGATAGATAGAATGACTCACAAAAAACTCAGTTACACACCATTCCACCAAGTACACCTTGTAAATAGCCACTCAGCTAATCTCTGGGGGGTGTACATGGATCACTGCACTGCACTGCACTGCACCACACTGCACCACACTGCACTACAGTCCACATTGTAGTGTAATAGATAGAGTGTCTCACAGCACTCTCAGCAACACACCATTCCACAAAGTACAGCCAATAAGGACTCCGGGGAAAGAAAAGTCAAGCTTTGCTGGTTCGCTGGTTTCTAAATTAAGAGGACTGCCCGATAGTTTAGCACAAATGATGCTGCATGGTGCTTGCGATGGAGCACCCAGTCCAGCAAACTTTGAATTAGGCTCTTTGGAAAATTTGAAAACATAGGTGAGGAATGGTTCATGCTAGGTATAATACTTTCGCCCAATTATAGCTAAAGACAGCACTTTGAATGCTGGAGTTTTGAGCTGAAAGTAAATTCTGATGTCTGAAAAGCCAAGATTGACAGATGTAGGTAATCAAGCTAAGAACAGGCTATGTAGGTGAGAGGGCAGAGAGAGCCTTTCAAATGCAAAAGCAAGCACCTCAGTGCTGCTGAGCTAAGATTAGCCCTTCTTGGATGAGGAAAGCAGCATGCTACAAGACATCACATGCCAGAAAAAATGTCTGGAAAGACAATTAGAAAGAAAAGCAATGTGCTGACACCCCTCTTCCTGCGTCCATTCTCAGCCTTGACATTGGTGTGAGGTGGTGAGCCCAGCAACAGCCCTACGACGTGCCCTGCTTGAACAGGTGATGCCCACGAGGGACGCCAGTGGTTTTACAACTTCTTGGTATTAGGGTTTCTAGAAAACACCCATGCTACGGACTCTCCCTAGCTCTCCAAGCTGTTGGCAGCTGCTTGCTGCCACGAGGCTGCATGCCACTCACTGCCAGCTTCAGTTTGGATCCCAGGAGCTAAACAAACATGGCCTGTCCTTTTACTGCTGCAAATAGACGCCGCGGGGAAGGCTGTGGGAGGGGGGTGACTACGTGATCTTCTCTGATCTGAGCCTGAGAAGCTGCTCAACATCCTTTACTACGACTACAAATGTTATACCTCCACACTAACCACCACTGCACACCTAGCAGCTCCTCCCTCACCGATCACCACTGCACACAACAGTTCACACTCTACTCAAAAGAGCCCAGAGACTCATCTCCACACTTTAGAGTGCTGCCTACCAGGCACTTTACCCACTCCAACAGGTGAGTGCAAGGGCAATCAGAGCTGCAGAAGGTGCAGCAGGCATAGAGGGCGGGGTGTGGTGGGGGCAGTGTGAAGCCCAGTCCGAGCACGGTCTGTTTACTTATTGTTATTTTTAGTTATTTTAAAGTATTTTTGTGTTGTGTTATATTGTGTTGCGTTGTATTGTATTGTACTGTGTTGTCTCATATTGTGCTGTATTATATTGTACTTCACTGTTCTATATTGTACTGTGTTGTATTATATTGTACTGTGTTGTATTGTATTGCGTTATCATATATTTTAATGTGTTGTAATATATTGTGTCGTATTATATTGAACTGAGTTGTTTTATATTGAAATGTGTTGTATTGTATTGTATTGTGTTGTATTATATTGTTTTGCATTGTTTTGTTTTGTATTGTGTTGTATTACATTGTACTGTGTTGTATTATATTGTACTACGTATCAAGAGAGAGAGAGAGGACCAGAAAGCTAGTCCTTATCCCCGGGGTTTATATATAGTGTTAATCAAAAGAGACTAGCTTATGCATTATAGGTAGGACAAAAAGTTTAAGGACTCAGGTATGTTTTGTCATGGGATGGGAGCATCTGGTTAGTGTGCTCATGAAGCCCTCACCCACCAACCTGGTTGGTGGCATGCTTCATCATCGGGCCCACCCAATGACACCTAGCGTGTCCCGGGTGTGCTTCGGCGCCTGGTTACAGCGGAGCAGGTATGTCGCTGAGTGTGCGTTGAAGAGTGTTGTGAATGTGATGTTAAAACGGCTTGGCGATGGTCCCAGTACCCGAAGGTGAATTAGACTTTAATACCTGGGCCACCGTCAGCGGTTAAAAATAAGGCTGTAGGATGTTGGAGGCAAGTTACGACCTCCCACATCCATGGTAAGTCAACATGTTTCAGCCAGTGCCTTATGAGTATGCTGGCTTTCTTCAGGACTAAATAAAAGTAAGTGTATGTGATTAAACTAGTGGGTGTGTAATTCAGACTATGTGTATACACGCCCTAAAGTGTTTATCTTTGTGTGAGAGGGGGATTCCCTTCTGTAAACACCTGTACATGTAACAAATAGACGAGGACAAAACACACAGGGGGAAAAGAAGAGTCACTTGAATGTATTCCATTATATACATCTGACTGCCGGCTTTGTAGCGGGGAGGGTGCAGGCTATAGGCGGCTGCTAGTGTAATGGTATTGGTGGTACCATTAGGGTGAGATTCGCACTTATAGTTCGGGGGTGGAGTTGCTAAAACACGGTAATAACAACCATAGTGCATATATGTGAAGAAAGGACGCAAGGTTGTTTCTTACGCTAGTTTAAGCAGTATTATGCTCCAAGGTTGTGAAGAGGCAAGGGGTTGACCCTGTAGGAAAGAAAGGTTTTGGCCACTTGGATTAGGAGACCTGTAAGGGAGAAAAGGTAGCGCTTACCAGTGGTCGTGGTGGTTGTTCAGTCATACTCACAGCTTTTCTGGGTAGGACCTGCTCTGAACCTGTTGTGCCTCCTTCGCATACCGGTGGCGAATGACCGGTATCGCCAAGTGTTTTATACCATGGTTAATTGGGTTATTGCTTGCATCTGTATGGTGGAGGAAAGAGTAGAGAGACTCAAACTGGTGAGTCATGGTGCTCGTGGGGGCGCCCGGGTGTTCTCTGCTACACGCGAGTCGCGTTCGCGCATGCGTGTTGCCAGCGGCAACAGAGCGCATGTGCGGGCGCTAGTCTTATCTTCGCGCATGCGCATTGTGAGAAGCGCGCGTATGCGTTCCATTGCGCTTGCGTGGGAGCGGGGCACTGAGTTATTGGCTCATGAAGTGCCAAGGTGTTGCTATGGGTAGTTGGCGCTGGCAGGAGGCAAAAAAACCGCTGGCGCGCGGAATAGTTAATTATGAGTAAATGTACCTTGCCAATGCGCTGAACTGTTGGCACAATGGTGGGGTTAGGTTGAAGTGCTTGGGAGATGCACTGAAACCATAGCCACTGGCGGGGAATGCGTACTGCCAGGGTGCTGGATGGAGGGTGGTTCTATTAACATGATCATGGGGGCACCATTAAACCAGTATTAAGAACTGTGGGGCTCTATCTCAGGGGAGATATGCTACAAGGGGGTTCTTTGTAATCTGTGGTAGGCGGAGAAATGTCAGCCCTGGTGGGTTTACAGGGTGGTGCTGTAGGTATACTTCTTAGTGTCATGGGCATGTCAGGGAATTCCCAGGGATGGCGTCATTAAGGCCCTGGGTAGCCGTGGAAAGGCGATATATCCATCGCTGCTCTTTGCTCAGTAGTTTTTTGTCGTTGTCAATTGTGCTCTCTGATATTTGCTCAATAACCGTCCAGTTTAGGTCGTTGGGTGTGTGGCAGTGGGTGATGAAGTGGTTGGTCAGTCTGCTGATGTTTTTCTTGCATCTTATGATACTGCGATGCTCTGTTATTCTAGTCTTGACTTTGCGTGTTGTCATCCCCAATTATCGGAGGCCACACGTGCATGTGAGAAGGTATATCACATTGCGTGAGTTACAGTTGGTATGGTTACGTTGGGTCCAGATTTTATTGGGCTCCAAGTCCAGAGTCTTTGTGTGTGTCGTAAGGTGACACACGCTGCAGTCATTGCAGGGGTAATGTCCTGTGACCTTAGGTAAGCCCCATGCATTCAGGACGGTGTTCGTCTGTGTTTTTGTTGTGGTCTGGGTCGGGTGCTGACCAATTGGTCTTTGAGATTGTTGCATCGTTTATATGCAAATCTCGGGGTGTCCCATGTCCTCTGTCCAGAGTTGATTATTCTCCAATGTTTTTTGATGACCTTTGCTACTTCGTTGGACATTGTGTTGTAGGTGGTGACACAGGTGATGGGTTGTTCTTGGTCCTCCTTTGTGACATTGTCAAGTAGGGCATCATGGTTTTGATTTCTAGCCCTTTTCTGCATTTTGCGGATGATGGCTTTTGGGTAGCCACAGTTTTCCAGTTTGATGGCCAGGTCCGCAGATTGTTGTTTGTAATCTGTGATACTGGTATAGTTTCTACGTATGCGTAGAAACTGGCCGAATGGTAGGTACAGTGACCGCTGCGCCTCTCACCAGGCCGGGTCACCCCCTTGCTCCTCCTGCCGCCTCCTGCTCCAGCCTACCTTGCCGCTTTTCCCGCCGCCGCAGACGCCCCCCTGGTCCCACGAGCGGCCCAGCCACTGCAGAGCCGGCCGCTCGCCAGTTCTCGCCGCTGCTCGCCCAGGCCCCGCCCACCACCGGCCCATTGGCCGAGCCGCTCCCACCGCCCAGCTGACCCGCCCTCACGTCCCCCTTCTTATGACGCCCTCAGAGCGTCCGCGCAGCGGACGCGCGCAGCGGGAGCACCGATTGAGCGCCGAAGGTGCGCCAAAGGTAAGCCCGTCTACGCCCGTCCGTGCCTGGACCGCGCCCAGGGCCAGGACCCCTGGCCCTCGCAGACCCCAGCCCACCCGCCGGACGTACGACGCAGCCACCTTCAACGCACTCAATGCCGGCCGAATCCCGGGATGCTACCGAGCCACCCCGAGACGCACCCACGGACCCTTCTGCTGCAACGCCTGCAAGTTCACCTGCAACCGGACCCACGCCACACCAGCACACACCAAGCCGAACTCCAGCACCACCCACCTGAAGTGCATCCTGCTCAACACCCGCTCCGTCCACAGACACGCCGTCGAGCTCTGGAACCTGCTCGACACCACAGCCCCAGACGTCGCCTTCCTCACGGAAACCTGGATGAACGCCTCCTCAGCGCCCGACATTGCCATCGCCATCCCGGCCGGCTACAAGATCATCCGGAGGGACCGCGTCAACCAGACAGGAGGAGGCATCGCCATCATCCACAAGAACACCATCCGCATCACGACCAACACCGACGACACCCTCGCACCCGCCGAACACCTGCACTTCGAGATCCACGTCAACCCCAAGACCACCCTCAGAGGCACCCTCATCTACAGACCCCCGGGACCACGCACCCAATTCAGCGAAGACATCGCCGACTTCATCAGCCTACACGCCCTCCCCTCCGCCGACTACATCCTCCTCGGGGACCTCAACTTCCACCTGGAGAACAACAACGACCGCAACACCACCACCCTGCTGGACAACCTCGCCAACCTCGGACTCAAGCAACTGGTGACCACCCCCACCCACTGCGCCGGACACACACTCAACCCGGTCTTCTCTTCCAGCAAGGACATCACCTTCAGTCACGCGACGGGACTCCACTGGACGGACCACAGCTGCGTCCACTTCAGCTTCAGGAGGACCACGCTCCACCATCACCAGCATCAGGTTCCCCGCAGAAGCTGGAACAAGATCACTGCAGACCAGCTCGCTACTTCCCTGAGCAAGAACCCTCCCACCAGCACAACGAACCCCAGCCAAGCGGCCACCAACCTCACGAAGTGGATCAGCGACTGCGCAGACGACCTCGCCCCTCTGAAGACCCCGCCGAGCAGACCCGGCAGCAAGAAAGCCCCATGGTTTAACGAAGAACTCAAGAGCTCCAAGAAGAACTGCAGAGCACTCGAGAAAACCTGGCGCAGAGACCCAACACCGGACAACATGACTGCCCTCAAGCTCGCCACCCGAAAACACCACCAACTGATCCACATCACCAAGAAAACCGCATTCAAGGAACGACTGGACAACAACGCACACAACAGCAAGGAACTCTTCAACATCGTGAAAGAGCTCTCCAACCCCACCGCCAGAAACAACGACATCACCCCTTCCCAAGACCTCGGCAACTCCCTCGCCTCCTACTTCCACAACAAGATCGCGGACATACACAACAGCTTCAGCACTCAACCGACGCACGCCACGACCGAGCCACCGCCCCCCACCACCACCCTCCGCGCATGGACCCCGATCAGCACCGAAGACACCATCCGCACGATGAACTCCATCCACTCCGGATCTCCGACCGACCCCTGCCCTCACCACGTCTTCAACAAGGCCGATGCTGTCATCGCACCCCACCTGCGGGACATCGTCAACACCTCCTTCGACACCGCTACCTTCCCGGAGAGCTGGAAGCACGTCGAACTCAGCGCTCTTCTCAAGAAGCCATCAGCCGACCCCACCGACCTCAAGAACTACCGCCCCATCTCGCTGCTCCCGTTTCCGGCAAAAGTAATCGAGAAGACCGTCAACAAGCAGCTGGCCGCCTTCCTCGAGACGAACGGTTCCCTCGACCTCTCGCAGTCTGGCTTCCGGGTCAACCACAGCACCGAGACCGCCCTGATCGCAGCTACCGACGACATCCGAGCCCTGCTCGACAACGGAGAAACAGCGGCCCTCATCCTCCTGGACCTCTCCGCGGCCTTCGACACTGTCTGCCACCGTACCCTAGTACAGCGCCTCAGCAACGTCGGAATCCACGAGAAGGCACTGGAGTGGATCCCCTCCTTCCTCGCCGGAAGGACACAGAGGATGCGCCTCCCCCGTTCAGATCGGAGGCCACCGAAGTCATCTGCGGCGTTCCTCAAGGCTCCTCGCTCAGCCCAACACTCTTCAACGTCTACATGAGCCCCCTCGCAGCCATCGCACGCCAGCACAACCTCAACATCATCTCCTACGCCGACGACACCCAGCTGATCGTCTCCCTCACCAACGACCCCGCCACCGCCAGAGCTAACCTGCACGAAGGGATGACAGACGTAGCCAAATGGATGTCGAACAGCCGCCTGAAACTGAACTCGGACAAGACGTAAGTCCTCATCCTGGGATCCTCACCCTCCGCCTGGGACGACTCCTGGTGGCTCCCCGCCCTGGGCAGCGCACCCAAACCAACAGACCACGCACGCAACCTGGGCTTCATCCTGGACTCCTCCCTCTCCATGACCAGACAAGTCAACGCCGTCTCCTCGTCGTGCTTCAACATCCTGCGCATGCTACGTAAGATCTTCCGGTGGATCCCCACCGAGACCAGGAAGACGGTCACCCAGGCCCTCGTCACCAGCCGACTGGACTACGGCAACTCCCTCTACGCCGGAACCACCGCCAAACTCCAGAAGAGACTCCAGCGGATCTAGAACACCTCAGCACGACTCATCCTGGACATCCCCCGCCGCAGCCACATCTCCGGACACCTGAGAGATCTGCACTGGCTCCCGGTCAACAAAAGAATCACCTTCCGGCTCCTCACCCACGCACACAAAGCCCTACACAACCAAGTCCCAGGACACCTGAACAGCCGCCTCAACTTCTACGCTCCCAAACGCCAGCTTCGATCGACCAGCCACGCCCTCCTAATTATATTGTACTGTGTTGTATTGTATTGCGTCGTATTATATTGTACTGTGTTGTATTGTATTGTGTCCTCGTCCTATTATATTGTACTGTGTTGTATTGTATTGCGTCGTATTATATTGTACTGTGTTGTATTGTATTGTGTCCTATTATATTGTACTGTGTTGTATAATTTTGCATTGTACTGACAGTGGCACCTGGTAATCTTTGGAAGTGTTGGACTTATCACTGTGCAATGAATGTCAATCAGGGAGTGAAGAAAGTGAGTTACAGAGTCCACCTACAGGGAGGGTTCGAGGAGGGAGTTTCCCCCTGTGAATATTTTGAAAATACGGCCTCAAACTGAGCATTCTACAGTACATTTTCACATAAATGTGGTAAAAGGCACCTGCCTTTTGAGGCTTACCAACTGTGGTCCTTCAGACCCTAGCACCCTTTCCTCCTCAGTCCAGTATCCCTGCACTCGCGCTCCCCACCCCACTCTCCAGCCTCCTCACCTCTGTACCCTGTTGAACTGTCCCCGCACCTTCGCTCGTACCTGCTCTTGAACTCTTCACTCCCTTGAGGGGTGCATTGTACGTTGGTTGTGCACTCCAATCCTAAGCGTCTCAGGAGTCTCTAAGCATGTGCTCCTCAGCGCGCACTCACAGCTGTAGTCTCTCTATCATTTACTTTCACTCATTTTCATGGCATTCACTCTCTGTCATGAACTTTCACTCTCTCGTCCACTCATTCTCTGCCAGTCACTCTCTCACTCACTCTCAGTAACTCACTCTCACATTCACTGTCACTCACTCAATTGCTCACTTTCACTCTAGCTCTCACAGTCACTCAGGGGCATATTTACAAGCAAAGTGGCAAAGCGTGCCGCTAAGCCATGAAGGCTAACACCACGCTCCATCACTTTAGAAATGCAGGGCTGCACCATATTTACAAGAATACGGAGCAGGCCTGTGTTTTCCCCTGCGCTGGTGCTAAATCTAGCTGCCTAGCAGCAACCAGGCACTCTTGCACCATAGTACAAGAGTGCCTGCGCTGCTGGGGAAGATTGTTTATGTGCACAAAGGTGTTCATTCCTGCAGATAAACAATCTGAAATGGCGATTTGAAACTTCTATGTGTGCTGCTTAATGCAAAACGTCATTTTTTTAATGATTGTTAATGTGCACGAAGGAACACCTTCCTGCACATAAACAATCAGGGGCATTTTGCTGCCCCCATGTGTGCTGCACAACGCAGCACACATGGAAACAGCATAAACGAGGACAAATTAAAAATGTCTCCTCGTTTTGCCAGGGTAAGACCAGGTTTTCTCTGGTCGTAATTTTGGCACTGCCTCATGTTTACGCCACCCTTGTAAATATGGGGCAGCGTCAAAATAAATGAGTGTTGTGGTGGAACGCCCAAAACAACACCCATTGCCCACCCGTCTCAAAATAAGTATAGGGTGATAGCGTGCCTTATTTATAAGGCAGCTTTAAGCCCATTGCCTTGTAAATAAGGGGAAGCCCGTATCGCCACAGGAATGTCATTAAAAGTGACGCAGTGGTGGAGATAGGGGCTCGTAAATATGCCCCATAATTTCTTAGTTACTCCCTCTTTCATTCACTCACTTGCTCTGTTACTCATTCTAAGTCACTCTTTTACTTCCTCTTACTTTCTCAATTACTCACTCTTAGTCACTCGTTGCCACTCATTCTCTCTCAAGCACACACATACATGAACGCACCAGTGTTTGACATTTGCGTCTTACTTTCATGGCCTCTGCCGCTAGTCAGTGCTGTGCCTCAGGTCCTGAGAAGCAGAGTCCATGTACACCATGAGGTAAGCGGCTCCCTCTCTTTAAACCCTTCCATGCAGGGCTAATTCCCCCGCGAGATCATCACGACTCCACCCACTCCCATGGTACGCCCGCAAAGGCGGGGAATTAGGCCTGTGTGGGCCATCCACGGCAGTTATGACGTGCTCAGTTCGTCATCTCGTCTTGCGCACAGCTCCACTGTGCCTCATGACGAGCTGAGCTCGTCATAAGCGTCGAAGGGGTTAAAGCCCCCACTGTGTTCAGCTTGCAGGGGCCTATACAGGGTGATGGAGAGTGCCTGGCCTGATGTGGTTCTGCGCGGTCAATCGCGCTCTACGTATGACAGGTGGGCTTCTCATTGGTTAAAGTGCTGAGAAGTGCAATCCGAGCACTGCCTGTCTGCACTCTCGATACCCTCTTGGATGATTGGTGTGCTTTAAAAATCAATATAATGTAACATAACACTCGAAACACACAAACAGTGTGACTGACTGCGGGACCATGACATGTGTGGTTTGTGCTTTTAGTAAAGCCGCTGGGAGTCTGAAGCTGGTCACAGGCTGACAGAGCGAAAGGGAGGAAAGTCACACAAAAATACCCCAGTAGGGAAGCTGCCACTGTGTATTTTTGTATAGATATCACTTTTGTACCACATGTGAAGCACACAGACGCTTCTGGGTTCTTACATATATGTTTATACTCAGTGGCGGCTCCTTCGAGTGAGTGCTGCTGGGCGGTGTGGTGGAGCGGGCGGGGGAGGGTCAGGGTGGGGGGTAGTAAACTCCGGAATGCGGCCAAACTGAGTTGTGTATATAAATAAATAAATAAAACAAATGACATTGCACGCGCTGCAACGCCAAATCAGCGTTGCAGCACTCAATGACTTTGGAAAATCATGTGGCTAATCCCATTCCCAACTCAAAGGATGGTTATTCGAGCACTCACTGTGTCAAGATTGGATTACAGCAACGTGCTTTATCTGGGGGGCGGCAAAAAGCCTCCATCAAATAGTTGTAGGTAGTCCGGAACGGCAACGATGCCTTATAAGCTCCCGAAACGTGTTTCTGCCTCTCGGATCTTGATCCAGTGGCTTATGGTAGGGAAGCGGATTTACTATAAAGCCTCGTGCTATGTGCACAGAGTGAGGGCAGAGTGGGCCCAGAGTATCTTTATGAGTTTACTAAATCCCTTACACCAGCCCACCGCCTTTGCTCTGGCTAACTTTCCCTGTGCGGTGTCCCCAGTGTTGAATGCACACATATGGGAGGATGGTCAGTTACATATCAGGGCCCCAAGCTGTGGAAGGCTAACTCAGAACTTTTCAAAAGCTATCCCTGGCTATGACCTTCTGAAGACAGCTGAAGACCTGGTGGTTTTGAGTTAGAGAGACTTGGATAGACCTGACCTACTGTTTGATCACTGAGAAACCCCAAGTGGGTAGGTGAGCACTAACTAAAAGTCCATAATAATAATAATAATAATAATAATAATAATAATAATAATAATAATAATGAATAAATAATAAGCATCCCAAAGTGGCATCTAAAAGTAGATTGTCCATCATGTTTGGTAATAGGATCATTTTATGCTTTGGGACAAGAGCAATTTATAGGGCCCAATTCACAGAACTAACGCAAGACAAAATCCTAAACGTACTACTTTTGGTATTCACAGAAGGCATATAATAGTAGTAAAGTTAGGATTTTGACTTAAATCTGTCTTAAGTCTGTGTTCAGTCTATCTTAAGTCTGTCTTAAGTCTGTGGCAGATATTGTAGGAGCAGTGCCAAGGGTGCCAAAGGGCACATCTACCACCTCTGGTTGCCTCGTATTGGTGCCCATTTCAGGGCTGCATGTCTCTTTGCTGACAAACAACTGACCTGGAGACTCTGAGGACTCCTGAGCTCAGGGATACACTCAGATCATCTGCTCAAGTGGGCAGAGTATTGCAAGTGTCTGCCGGCTGAACCAATATTCATTGATGACAGTACAGGATGTTTATCACTCATGGGAGCTTGCTAGACTGGAATCCCTTCCTCTACCCTCCCAGCAGCAGCTGGTTGACAATTAGTGCAAGATTGACCAACTACAAGCATCTGGGCTACAGAGACGGAGACCTGTTTGGGGGTAAAGCACTAAACATAATAATGGCACTGAGGAGTTTATGAGTTAGAGAAAGGTGGGAAATAACCAGTGTGAGTGCAAAATTCCCTCAAATCTCTCAGCGCTGAGAGAAATTTTCCCCAGAGACTTCTCCTAAACACAGACGTTGATAATGTTCCCTCAGAAGAAGCACATTTTCTTTTGGAAAGGGGAGTGTTACATTAAAACACATTACTTTTATATGTAACTAGCGGCCCGACCCGACGTTGTCCGGGTATGACAGACATGTCTGCAATTAGAATGCGCCCCAGCGATCTGTGCATGCACCGACGCGTTTGTACCTGCTCTGAAGTTCTGGCCTCACAGTCTGCCTCAGAGATATATGCCTGTTGCCTTCCTGCCATGCACATCGTGCCCGGGCTCTGCATCCACAACACGGCGTGATGCACTGAGACGCCACACGCTGCGTCAACGTCACCCGAAGGCGTACTCAGCCGCCGCGATAGAACGCTATTCACACAATCCAAACGTCACCCGACGGCGTACTCAGCCACCTCGATAGAACGCTATTCACACGCTCCAAACGTACGCACACGCCCACCTCAGAGCCGGTGCTACTTCCAATGGACTACATTGTCACACAACGTGCTTTGTCCCCTCCAAAGTATATGTTGCGCCGGTGCATAGCCTATGCCCATCTGCTTTGCGTCACCTTTCCAATGCTGCATGCGGCGCTCCGGTTGGCGCTGTGGTTCCGGAGCTTACCTGCCTCAAAGGTTTGGTCTCTCTCTTTATTATGTTAGGATGGATGTATTCACAGTACATTGCAAGGATGGCTAATGGAAATTCTGATTTTTATTTATATTTTTTCAGGATTTGGTACTACATTGAAATGAGTTTCAAAGGATCTTATGCAGATTTGACTCAAGGCATTGACACTTTGTACTTTAAAGGAAGTTCCATTCCCTGCGAATTACTCCTGGTCGGGGATAAAGCCTTCCCTCTACTCGTGAGCAACTCTGGCCAAGTTCTTATCGCAGCTAGTCACTACGGGAAGGGTCGGATCGTGGCAATCTCTCATGAGTCCTACCTCAATAGCCCAAAGTTCTCAAAGCTTCTCCTCAATGCTGTCCACTGGCTGAAACCCTCAGCAGATGCTCTGGTTGGAGTCCAGTCTACCTTTGACTCTCTGGTGAAGACCTTCTCTGATCATGGCATCAAGGTGCAGTCCACTTGTGGGTTTCTGGAATCCTTTGGCGTGTATTGCATGGACGCTTATAATGCCAATCAGAAGAAAGAGCTTATTGCATTCGTGAAGAACGGAGGTGGTCTCCTCATCGCAGGTCAAGCCTTGGATTGGGCCTCCAAGAACGGCACAGAAACAGTCTGCTTTGAATTTCCTGGAAACCAAGTGATCAATGTGTCTGGCATCTATTTCACATCCAACGGGGTTGAGGGTGGAGTTTTGCCAATCTCCAAAGAAATTCCTCCTTGCCCATTGCTTGTTGGGTAAGTGAATATAAGACCTTATACTTAAACTGAGGTGATTGACAATTTGATAAACTCCTGATTCAAAGATGCAATTTTGCTTTTGTATGTATTATGTAGGCAGAGTTGCACATACTTTAATACAAAGGAAATATGTCAGATTGTTATTTGTTCACACATGAATCTCATTATCTATGTGAGCCATGCTTACAAAAAAAGATTAATTACATCACAAATTAGCAAAACCTGCAGGCAGGTGTGAGCTATGTCTTGTTTCCTTACTAATAGAACTACCCAGTTTCTGCAGTTGTAACATCTGTCTTTAGTAAGAAAGATGTATAAGTCACTGCTGTGTATGACTGGTTTCTTAAATATATGTAAGTATTTCATCCCTGCATAAAATACGCCTTTAGAGTTAGCAGATTGTGCCACAAAGATTACATTTGAAATTGTCTTTATTTCATTTTTGTGATACTTTTACTAAAATGTCTTATTTCTTACAAACCAAATGAAAACTATAGTAATTGGTCACTTTTCCACAATCCTATACATACAGATAATTGTGGAAAATAAATATATTTACACCTTTCATCACATTTGCTCATGAATTCCCTGATCACTCTGATTCACAATGGAAACTCACACAAGTATTTCAGATGTCATCAGTGATGTCACCGACAATGTCATGAGAGATGTAATATGTGCGGTCATAAGCAGTGCATTGCGGGGGCGCAAGTTATAGTTAGGCTAGCTAACTATAATTGCTGAATTTCAGTTGTTTTGTATGAATGAAACCTGCGCCGAACTATGAAGTCCCTATAACCTTTGCTTTTTTGGTGAATTTCTAAGGTTTTTTAAATTCTGTTTCCTAACTATAATGTCCCTATAATCTTTGCTGTTTTCAGTGATTTTCTAAGATTTATTTTTAATTCTATTTCCTAACTATAATGTCCCTGTAATCTTTGGTTTTTAAAGTTGAATTTCTAAGTTAAAAAAGAAAAAATCTATTTCCTAACTATAACATCCCTGTCACCTTTGTTTTTTTCAGTGAATTTCTATGTTTTTTTCAATTGTATTTCCCAAGTATAACATCTATGTATCCTTTGCTTTTTAAAGTTATTTCTTAGGTTTTTCAACATAGAAAGAGTTGACCCACAGATAGTCATAGGCAAAAACATTTTGGTATTTTAAAAATCTTGTTTGACTATACTATGTGTATAACTCTGTTTGACAATTCTGTACAATTTTTTCACTTAACAGTATAGTATTGAATCATGGTGCGCTTTCCAAGTTTCAGGCTGATGTGTGATGATTTGCTTGTGTACAAAACATTTTGTGGACAGAGAATTTATGTTTTACTTAGTAAATGTTATTATCATTTATAAATATAGTTCCGTAGTGAAACAAAATAAATGTAAACACTGTTTAAAGTTAGGATTAAAGTTGCATCGTATTTAGAAATTTTAAAAAGTTTTGTTATATTTGTAAATATTATATTTTTTCTACATTTTCTGTTTCCATGGTGCCGCCAGCATTCACAATGTCTTTGTTAACTATGTAACTGCTCCCCAACAGCCTGCAACACATAATCATTCCTCCAAGAACCTCCAAACAAGCCCGCCGTGGAAACTTACCAGCTTAGGCCCGACATGAACAAAGAGACGCAGAAGGATGGGTTACCACCTGCTATAGGGGTACACACTACCACAGTCTCAAGGTTGCCATGCTGGGTCTCAGCGTCTCCTAACATGGGAGCAGAGCTACACACACGGAGAGGTATGCGATGGCAGGATGGCCTATTCATTAGTCAGTCAGAAGGCAACCTTGAGCAGGAAAGGAAATAATAACTGAATACAGTGTTCTGCTGAGGCAAGCAATACAAGTAACGATGCCTAGTTCAGACACAGTCTAATAGGAATTGCGAAATACAAAATGGAGTCACGCTCGCTAACTGAAGCTCACACATTGCAGGGATAACTCAGTGGGTTACATGACATGAATTCAAATGGTGTCTAATTTAGCCACACACTGCTAACCTAATATAATACGGGACAAGTGCATGACGAGAATGGGGTTTTCAAGCCTAACACAAGGACGAAGGAGGTGGATGAACATGTTCATATTGTAAAAACACCTGCGTCTGCAAAGAAGGGTCAATAATAAAGTTGACATCAGCCAACATCAAAGAGCTAGCCCATCGGATCCAAAATGGATGCAAGGCTTTGGAATTCTGAACACTAGCCTTTGTAACTGCTTCCAAAGCAGGTACTGGCGAGTTCATATGAATACATTTACCTTGCGCCAGAGAGAGTTACTTTAGAATCGCAATCTGAACTGCGGTCAATATTTTTTCATTAAAGGAGAAACGCATCCCAACTGGAGTACACAAATGTGATTTATAAGCAATGGGGACCATGTACCCTTCATTGAAAGTCAAGTAGGTAAAACCTAACGCACCTGGTACAATGCTTATGACCAAATTTGTAGAATTGTCACGTGTTAACAAGAAATTTGTCATAAGCATATCAGGCTGCAAAGACCGAAGAATCACGGTATGTTACAGAATCCAACTGGAAGCCAAAAAAGAAGGTTGCAACAATGAATCTAAGCTGTTGCGCTGGACATAATCAGGAATGTAAGTCCTCCCAAAATTAAAAAATAACAGCAAAGATTAAACATTTTTAAGTGTAGATGGAGGTTGCAAGTGAGAAAAAATTTCCAGCAAGTAGGGGGCCAACCCCCTCCCTTCATTGTTGAGTTCGTAACCAAGAAAAAGGTCAGCCAAGAAGGTGGTGTAAATTTGTAACCAAAATTTGCAAAATGTGTAATAATGTGGTCTACAAGCAAGAGAGGCTGCTGTAATTCATCATCCGTCAAGAATATGTCATCGACATACGAGTAGGCATCAGGGTCGATCTCATGCAAAAGGGAAACTATAATAATAATAATAAGGAGTCTTGTAAAGCGCGAACAGCTACCTCACATGGAGGTGTCCCGGCGCTGTGAGAACAGACCAACCCATGTCAAATAGCGGATCTTAGCATGGTGTATTGAATAGCCAAGTTTTTAGCAGTCGTTTAATACAAGTTTCAGAAGGGGCCTGTTGTAATGCGGGGGGGAGAGAGTTCCATAACTCCGCCACATTGGCCGAGAAGGTTCTTCCACCCAGCCGCACTCTTCGCGCTCGAGGGACCACAAGCTGCACCCGCCCATTGGAGCGGAGGGTCCTCGACTGGTGATACCTGGGTAGCCTGGCTCTCAGATACTTAGGACAGATGCCATACAGGGACCTGAAGGCCAGCGTCAAGGTTTTGAACTTGATCCTACTGGCCACTGGAAGCCAGTGCAGTGCCCGAAGATGCGGAGAGACAGGGTGCTTGAAGGGAATACACCTCAGCAGTCTCGCAGCCGCATTCTGCACCAACTGTAATCGCTGAATTAGATATTGGGGAAGACCCAGATAGAGTCCGTTGGCGTAGTCCAGCCTCGATGTTACTGTGGCATGGACTACGGTCTTGCGACACTCTTCTGGTAGAAGTCTCAGGATCTTGCGAAAGTTCCTCAGCTTGGATAAACAGCATCCTGCTACCTGCCGAATATGAGAAACAAAAGAGAGACTGCTATCCCAGTGGACTCCCAAATTTTTTGCGCTCTGGCTTGGCGACGGGGGCGTCCCCATTTCCTTCGGCCACCAAAACTCTGCAGGGGGGGGCGATCCCTTGCCAAAGAAGATGACCTCTGTCTTCTCAGCATTCAATTTAAGTTTATTAGCGTTCATCCAGCTGGCCACATCTCGGAGGCACCCCTTAAAAGTTGCAAAATCTTCTTCTGACACCTCCGAGTATGGAAACACCAGCTGGGTGTCGTCCGCATAAGATATTGCCTTGACCCCCCAGTTTGAAATGAGTGTAAATAGAGGTGCCAAGTAAACATTAAATAGAAGCGGGCTCAGGGCCGACACCTGAGGAACACCACATTTTATCTTGGTGGGTTTAGATACCAAACGACCCAATGCCACCTTCTGTGTTCTCAGTGACAGGTATGACTGAACCCATCCCAGTGCTTGGTCTTTTAGCCCTATCTCTGCCAGATGTTGTATAAGCCTATCATGATCCACCGTATCGAAGGCGGCCGACAGATCCAGGAGAACCAGCATAGCTGATTCCCCTGCATCCATCGACCACCTCACTGATTCTGCCACTTCAATGAGTGCAGTCTCCGTGCTGAAGCCCGGTCTAAAGCCTGATTGAGTCTCATGTAGGACATCATTGTCCTCAATGAATTTGTTAAGCTGGCGCTGGATTAACTTCTCAAGCATTTTTCCTGGGGCCGCCAAAAGAGAGATTGGGTGCAGGTTACCCAAGTCCAGCGGAT
Source organism: Lissotriton helveticus (assembly GCF_964261635.1). Classification (NCBI taxonomy): domain Eukaryota; kingdom Metazoa; phylum Chordata; class Amphibia; order Caudata; family Salamandridae; genus Lissotriton; species Lissotriton helveticus. Next base: position 1,727,679,963 of record NC_136069.1, on the reverse strand, counting down.
CCCCATTTGCTTTTTTCTTTAGTGGGAGGAGAGTGGCATGCTTCCAAGCGTCCGGGAATACCCCTGAAGTAATGGACCCATTCCAGATGGACTGTAGGGTGGGAGCCACAAATTCAGTTATAGATTTCCAGAGTTTAGGCGGGCAGGGATCATCGGGAGAACCCGATTTACATTTTTGGAGCTCCTTAATGACTGAATCTAAGTCTATCTGAAGGAACTGCTCGAGTGCTACCCCTGGCACTGTTTTTTTTACTGTATCTGATTTCTCCGTCCTAACCTCCGGGCCAAAGGAGTCGTACACTTTTTGGATCTTACCCTAGAAAAACTCCGAGATACAGTTGCACAATGATAGGGATGGGGAACCTCCCTTTCTATGCAGCTAGGTTTAAAGAAGGATTGCACCACTTAAAAAAATTCCTTGCTAGAGTGCTCTGCTTCTCGGATAGAGGTCGCAAAGAAGGCTTTCTTGGCCCTTCTCACTGACTTCTGTAGATTTTTTAGTGCATCCTTATATAGGTCCCTTTCTGCCTCTCCATACCTTACTCTCCATAACCTCTCTAATTTTTTACATGCCTTCTTTTCGGCTCTAAGATCACTCGAGAACCAGGGGGCCGATGGAGACACCCTTTGTGAAGTTGCAAGTTTGGCGGGTGCAACTGAGTCCACCATGTTCTTGATCCAGTCATTGAATAATTGCGCATCCGTGTTACTGTCAGCAGTTAAAACAGGTTTTTTCAGGCCCAGGGCCGGACCCATAGCCACAGGGACTAGCTTGTTCCAATGCCTTTTAATAAAAGTACATTTACTCCAAGCCGGTCTAGACGGGACTATTTCCACCGTAAAGGGAATAAGGAAATGATCAGACCAAGTCAGCGGCATGGCCGGCTCAACCTTTTACAATATCCCCATTATTAATAATTAAGTCTAACGTGTGACCAGCGCTATGTGTGGGGCCCTCATTACATAGCGTCAGATTTGCAGTCAACAAAGTGGACAGTAAAGTTTCAGCTAAAGTACAATTATCCCTATCCACATGGACATTAAAATCCCCTAATTAAAGAAAATGGGAGTGTAAGAGTGAGCTCTGAACAATCATATCCAGCAGTGATTCCAAGCTGGAGATGGAACCTCCCGGGGGGCGATATACTAATAGCCCGGCTAGTGTGGCCTGAGTGCCCATCTGGATACCAAAATGTAGGCCTTCCGCTCCTGATATCTGGATAGGGGTGGATGAGGTAAGCGTGAAAGCTGCCTTAATTATCACTGCTACACCTCCACCTTTCTTGTCCTCACATCGATTAGCAAAACACATTTTATAGCCCGAAGGTATAGCTAGTGCAATAGCCGTCATATTATCCTCCCTGAGACAGGTCTCTGTTAAAAACAGAGCGTCCCACTCATGATCCTCGAGGAGTGACCAAATGTCGGCCGCGTGCCTTGGCAGCGATCTACAATTTAAAAGGGCTGCTTTAAAGCAAACGGACCTTGGCGCTACTGTTTTAGCAGGTGTGTCATCAGCCACCCTACCGTAAGCCCCTAGGGTGAACCCACAGCGCTCGCATGTCTTAGATGAAGACCTCGCTTCCAACATCATCAGGTGATCTCTGCAGCCTTGGTCGATGTTTAGCGCACACAGGTCTGCAGATAACCAGGCAATCCGGCCCCCACCGTGCACCTCCCGAACAGCATGGCCGGCCGCGGTCGCAGTCCGGTCGCGGACGGGCGCAGACGGGCTTTCCTTTGGCGCGCCCGCTGCGCCTGTCCGCTGCGCGTACGGGGAAAACACATGATTTATAAGAGGGGGGGCGTGGCCTGTTTAGAGGCATGCCGCAAACACACTAGGGCTATTTTATATCCCATAGGCAATCTCGCATATTGGCGCTGATTGCCAAACGCACTGACTGTGGTCAAATCACGGCTCTCAGGAGCCAAAGAGTGGCTAAAGAAGACGTTGGAAATATCCAAGGTGGTTTTATATTTTTTGCAAACAATGTTATTCACTAACACAGAGCTATGTGTGTTCTGAGCTGCAAAGGTTTAAACGTGACTGTTTAGATGTCTGTAATCTAAAAATATGCGATTTGAACCATACTGGTTTCAATATCTGAACAAGAGAATTATTCATTGATGAAACACTGGGTTCAATCACACGCTGGTATTCCAACTAAGTCAAGATTTCAATTACAGATGTCTTAGAGTCCCATTTGATTGGACACTGTGGATGGGGCTGAGGTGTGCAATGCAAAGGAATCACATGAACGGGGGAACCCTTGTCCCAACCTGCCTGATTGCGATATAACGCCAGGGCTAAGGATAATGCCCATTTTGAGGCATAAGCCATTTTATTATCATCAGGAACATATTGAGAAAAACTAGGAAGAATAATATCTTCTCCTGCAGTGAAAGCTAGGACAAAAAAGGGAGGCTAATCAACCTCCACCAACAAAATAGCATAAGAAGAAGTGATGTTTTCCAAAAAACACTGCTTTAATTGTTCATTTAATATCACCTTCAATTTGGAGAATTACTTCAAAAAGTCTATCAGGAGGAGCGACTCGATCATCAGCTGTCTCTACTGTAATAAAAGTGTCAGTTGCTCTCGCCTTCAGACGCTGGTGGAGTGTCTGCCGCACTATGGTATCTTCTGCTGCACCATCGAGGAGGGTTACCGCCCAACTCCTGTTGAGGAGCAGAGTTCTCACTGTCTGAGGCATACTTTGCAGTCAAAGTGGCAACTTTTTTCTACTGAAATGGGGCACGCTATAGAGGTGGTACATCCTGCTTGACGTTTACATCAAATTGGCGCTGCGGGTCATGTCTTGCTTGCGCAGACTGACCTTGTCTGTGATCCTGACGTCCTCCCACCCTGAACTTTTAATCGGACGACACCTGAATGGAACGAGGGGAACGAGGATAGACAGACTTCCATGTAAGGACCAGTCCATAACATAAGGCTCCAATCCATTTATCAACCAGGTAAACAAGTCCTACCAGAACATTTGTCCTGAAGAAGACCTTCCCCCTAACAACAGCCCAGGTGCACCCCAGAAGGTCAAATTGCGTCGGCGTAATTGAGGCCAAGAGCTAGCAATTACTGCTATAGTCAGTGCACAAACGGCACTGCATCCTGGGAAGCGTAATCTGGGACGATAACCCTGCCTAATACCAAATGCTCTGACCTCTATAAGGCCACAGAATAGTATTGACACATAATTGATATAGAGGACCGATGTAAATGACTGCAAAGTTACAATTGAAATTCCCACTAGGATGATATCCTGCTCAAACCTCCAAGAATATCCTGCTCTCATAATCTGCTGCCAGCCCAGGAAGAATCTTTGTTACCAATTCTCAAATGCCAGACACCTTACCATTTAATCTCAAGTGCATCAAACTGCTCAACGAAAACCTTGATCCAGCAGACCCAACCACATACAGGCCCATGATTAGGAAAGCTGATTGAAGAAGCTTCCTTTACTTGAATGTCCAACTTCAGGGAACAAACCAACTTACTTTCAGACCATCAAACAGGTTTTCATCACCAGAGAATCGACCTTCCTCTCCATCTGTGTCAAATGGATAACTAAGAGCTCCAGAAATTGAGTTGCTGCACTTTTATCTCATCACTTCAAAGACAGTCCTCTACTCCTCCATCCTACCAGGCTTGAGAAACTTGGCATTCACTGAACCATCCTGCTATCTCTGTTAGAGCTTGTATCTTATTCCCCACTTCTTGCACCAATGCCTCTCACCAATTCTCTGCTCAATCCTCTTACCACTCCACTTCACCACCTTCCTCAGCCTTCTACTGGATGTCAGAATGGCCTTCAAATGATCTGCTTCAGCTATGTGCACACCTCGAAACAAGATGTCTGCCTACCAGCCATTGACCAACGAGTGCTGATGACCCATCTAGAATAAACTGTTTCAATATCTCCATCACAGTGCCTGTGTATGGGTACCGGAGTTCAAACTGATTTATCATGGGCTCCAAAGAGCAAATAATTGTGACGTGCAATGTCTGAGGTCTTGGCAAATTGAATCGCATCTTCAAACATGCGTCGGCTAGAAATGAAAACATCATGATGCTTGATGTTCAATCATTGGAGCTTTAAATGTAAAAGAGTAGAAAATCAATACAAGAAAAAAAGCAATTGGAACTTTCTCCAGATCTAAAGAAATATATAATGAACCTTTGAACCTCCTGAGGCGAAAAGCCGGGAGATAGATAGCACTGTTTTTAACTCTTGTGTGTCACGAATAATTTGCTTTGCTGATTTAATAGCACCTATCACCTGGCTTTACAGGACTCCTTCCTGCAAAACTTACCGCACAGCTGCCCAGCGCTGTCAGCGGGTCCCTCACCAACACGGCGCCATTGCCGGCGTGCGATTAGGCCACGCCCCCTTGGAGGCCACGCCCCTTTTCCGCAAGCAGGTATTTAAGCGCTGAGTTATAGCGTCACCTGCCAGAACCTTTGAACCTCCTGAGGCGAAAAGCCGGGAGATAGATAGCACTGTTTTTAACTCTTGTGTGTCACGAATAATTTGCTTTGCTGATTTTAATAGCACCTATCACCTGGCTTTACACGACTCCTTCCTGCAAAACTTACCGCACAGCTGCCCAGCGCTGTCAGCGGGTCCCTCACCAACACGGCGCCATTGCCGGCGTGCGATTAGGCCACGCCCCCTTGGAGGCCACGCCCCTCCCTTCCTCCTCATAAAAGCATGTGTCACTACCGTACGCGCAGCGGTTGGGCGCAGCGGGCGTGCCGTTTGCGCGCCGAAGGCGCCCCTAAGGCAAGCCCGTCTTTGCCCGTCCTCGCCAAGTCATCGCCTCTCGCCAGACCTTCTGCTCAAAATACGCGAGTGACACACTGTTATGGGAAAAGTCAACTCTTGGCACTTAACCCAGGCCAACGATGTGACAAACTAGAAGGCTGCTTGGGACAGACCGCCCTCTGTTGTAAGTCCTGTAACTTACTTATTGCAGAACCTAATCTCCCAAGACTCAGGGTTACTAGTAGGAAGCTTTCCTCGCTGACAATATCTCACCTTAATGTCAGGTCCCTAGTTAAACATCATCCTGAGGTTCATACGCTCCTTACAGAGGACAACCCAGACATCTTGTTTTTAAGCGAAACATGGCTCAAAGATGAACTCACCAGCATCCCTAATCTCACGCTGCCGGCTGGATTCTCGATGACCTCTATTAATAGAGACTCAAGAGGAGGCGGTATTGCGGTAATACATAGAACGTCATATAATTGTACCTTTGTGAAGGAAGACATTACGGGATGCGAGTGCGCTCGCTTTAAAATTACTACTAGCCCTCACTTCTCCCTAACTGGACTTCTCATCTATAGACCCCCGGGACCCACCTCCAAATTTATAGAGGAACTCCTAGAGACAGCCCATGCCCTAATTGCCAGCTCACCTAACCTTACGATCTTGGGGGATTTAAACCTCCATTTTGATGCCCTCGAGGATCCGACCATTAGTAACCTCCTAACAGACCTCACTGCACTTCAACTGACCCCTCGTATACTATCCCCCACTCACTCGGCTGGCCACCTACTCGACCCGGTCTTTACCAATATTCTGGAAGTGGAGGTGGACCCTCCCAAACCTATGGGATGGACAGACCACTTTCTGGTCACATTTGTGATCACGACCGCCACTCAGCCCAAAAAAGCGCTGCCCGTCTCCCGTTTTAATCGGCCCTGGCATAAACTTCACAATACGGACTTCCCTGCCAGTTTAGGTGAACCTAATCTGGATAGTGCGAGTGACATCAATATGGCATACGCTGCGTTTCAAGAGTGGATTACGAAAGGACTTGACACTACCATACCAGCTAAATGGACTAGAGGACGAAGTACCCCCTCTAATCCATGGTATGATGAGAATTTGAAAAATATCAGGAAAGAGTGTAAAAAGGCTGAACGCCAGTGGAGGAAAGATTATAGGGACGAGGAGAAAGCATGTTATCTGGCCAAACTCAAGCGATACCACAAAGCTATCCGCATGTCTCGGGCCTCTTTTTATGCTAAAGAAATTGAGTCCAGCCCCAACCCCACGAAAACTATCTTTAAATTGGTGCAAAAATTACAAAACGGTGGCAACCAAGCCTCATGCATCTCGTCCACTCAACAGTGCGATGAGCTGGCCACCTTTTTCACAGAAAAGGTGAGGAAGATCTATAACACCTTCTCTCATACTCCCTCTGTCGGAACCGCTGATCCCTGTGAGGCCCTCTGAGGCTCTAAACTCACCTCCCTACCGGCTATCTCTCTTGAAAACCTAGGGCCCGATGTAGGTAGGCCGTTACCGATCGGTAACGGCCGAAAATACCGATTTAGGGCCCTTACCGATCGGTATACTGGCATCGAGATGTAGGGCTCAAAAAAAAGTACAAATCGGAGCGAAAACCGAATCGGAATGATTACCGAATGTAAAAGAATCCGATACGTACATACCGAAAATCGGATACTGTACGAATCGGTAACACACCGAATCGGATGCAAACACCGAATCGTTGCATGTACCGAATCGGTAGTGACACCGATTCGGACATAAGCCGAATCGGTGCATGTACCGAATCGGTAGTGACACCGATTCGGACATAAGCCGAATCGGTCCATGTACCGATTCGGTAGAGACACCGAATCGGACAGTAGCCAAATCAGAGAACCTACCAATTCGGTAGAATCACCGATCGGGAAAACATAACACACCGAATCGGATGCAAACACCGAATCGTTGCATGTACCGAATCGGTAGTGACACCGATTCGGACATAAGCCGAATCGGTGCATGTACCGAATCGGTAGTGACACCGATTCGGACATAAGCCGAATCGGTGCATGTACCGAATCGGTAGTGACACCGATTCGGACATAAGCCGAATCGGTCCATGTACCGATTCGGTAGAGACACCGAATCGGACAGAAGCCAAATCGGAGAACCTACCAATTCGGTAGAATCACCGATCGGGAAAATCCCCGCTTCGGACAGATGGGGAGATGTAGGGAGGCACAGAAACACCGATTTTGGCTCAAAATCGGTAGAATCCACTCGGTAATTACCATGGATTACGATCAGGTGGTAACCAACTCCAACCCATAAAAACAGCCCCAAAATGCATTGCAACTTGCAGGATGGCAGCTTTTTATGTCATAGCGAGGCGGCTACGGCTACAGCAGCAAGGAGAGAGGGAATGGCAAAGAGAGGAGCAGGTATACAGACAGCGTATCACCCTGGTCATGCTGACAGATGCAGAGATCCTACAGCGGTACAGGCTGGACTCAGAGACCATCACAGACCTCATTAGGGACCTCCAACCCCTGTTGCAGCACCCCACCCCAAGGGCACACGCAATCCCTGTGCAGGTGCAGGTGCTATGCTGCCTACACCTGCTGGCGTCTGGCAGCTATCAAAGTGTAGTCGCTGTGGCAGGAGGGGTGACCCAGAGCAGCCTGTCAAGGTTCTTCCACAAGTTCCTTGATGCCATGATCCAGAGGATGGCCCACTACATTTCCTTCCCTGCAACCCAGGCAGAACTGGTACAGACCAAAGCAGACTTCTACCAGATGGCAAGATTCCCCCACATCATTGGCTGCATAGACGGCACACACATTCCGATTTGCCCACCATCTGACACAGAATACATCTACCGCAATCGGAAGTCCACTCACACCATCAACGTACAGGTGATCTGCAATGCGAAATGCACCATCACAGACCTGGTAGCAAAATTTCCGGGTAGTACCCACGACTCCTACATTTTCCAACAGAGCGGCATCTATGCACGGCTGATGGCTGGGGAATTTGGAGAAGGATACCTCCTAGGTGAGACACATCATCAGCCCCCCATAACCAAAAACAGCAAAGTGAAATACATGTATGCATGTAAGTAATTTTACCCCTTTTCCTTCTAGGCGACAGTGCATATGCCCTCCGCTCATTCATTCTCACCCCCTACCTCAACCCCTCTACACCCAGCCAAAGGAGGTATAACCGTGCCCACAAAAGCACCAGGAATGTTGTGGAAAGGACATTCGGCATCTGGAAAAGCAGGTTTAGATGCCTGCACAAGAGTGGAGGTGCAAGGCAGTATACCCCCATCACCTGTTGCAAAATCATAGCTGTCTGTGCAATGTTACACAACCTTGCGGTGAAGAAGGGCACTGAGGTGGAGTTGAGTGACTACGAGGACCATGATGACGACGAAGCTGTGCCACTAACACAGCCAGCTGGGGTGTGTACGCCAAGTGATGGCAGATATAGACGTGAGGAGATAACAGCAAACTATTTCTGAGTGAGTACAAATGCACAGACAGGTGAATGGTTGTGTTGAATAAGCAATTTTTAATACTGTTGCTACACAGTTACTGCACTGATGTGCAACAAAAAAAAGGTGTAATAGCAATGAAAACAAAAGTCTAGGGTCCAGGTTGCCTCACCCGCCCTTGCTAGGCTATTTCTTTGAGCGCTTTGCAGCCCCACTGTGGTGTCCCTCACCCCCTTCAGAATGACCAGCGGCATCTGCGGAGCGCCTGGTGCTCCTGCGTGGCTCTGACGCAGCGCTGGCCGGGCTGCTGCGGCTGCTGCTGTCCCCAGCATCCCCCAGGTCCAGGGCAGGATTTGCGGCAGTGTTAGAGATGATCAAGGCCTCCATTGCTGTTGTGATGCGGGCCATTCCCCTTGTCAACTCTGCGGTATTTTGTGCTAGACTAGACTCCATGTTGGCACCGCGCTGACAGAGTTGTGCCGTTGCTGCAGCAAGGCGGCTTAAGGAGCGGTTCTGCACCCGGGCATCCCGCCTGCGCACCACCTCTTGCTCCTCCAGTCTGCCACATAACTGTGTGATGGCAGTGGTTAGCCTGGCTAAACCTGCTACTGCCTCCTTGTTGGAATCCACAAAGGCCTGAAATCCTTTCACCATTTCCCCCATCTGCAGGTTGTGCTGCAGGAGCTGGCGTTGGCATGCCATGATGGATTTCGCCTGCTGCCTTTGGATCTTCACCATATTACCTTCGAGGCCCCGGAACACACTGGCCTCCAGTGCTGGGTCTGCAGTGGTGGGAATGGCACGGCGCCGGGTACTGCTGCTGCCCGCCTGCTGAGTGGGCTGGGGTGCCACTGGTGGGGGTGTGGTGCTGGCCGGGGCCTGAGCCCCTGCTCCCAGGACAGGGTGTACTGGAGCCACAGTGGCAGGAGCTGGTGTAGGTGGAAAGAGCTCCCTTGTCGGGGAGTTCTCTGGGGAGAACTGCAAGGGGGGTGTGCTTTGCATTTGTGGGGAGTGAAGTGCATCAAAGTCAATTGTCAGGTCTCCCTCAATACCCAGCCCTATGGTGTTTTCCTCCTCCTCCTCCTCGGCAGCCTGACTCGTGCTCGGCCCTGCGAGTGCAGTGGTAGATGGTGCTGCTGCCTCCTTTGGCAGTGGTTGTGTGTCTGATGGTGCCCCTAGGTACAAAGAAGCATTTGTAAATAGAGTGCCGATGTATTACAGTCAGTACAATTAAAGCATTCCACATGTCCTAGCATCTCCGTAGAATGTGATCCACTGTTTCATGTCTTGTGATTCTGCACTGCCATATTTTGATACCTTCTGCTGACTGGATGTACCATGATGCTTGTCTCTTGTATGTTGGTTACAGTACTGTGCTGGGGTTTGGCTATGCATTGTGTCTAATGGGGAGGTGTCTGGTAGGGTGTGTCCTGATGTGCATGCCTCTTACCTGTAGCTGTAGCTCTGGCTGAGCTGTCCAGGGTCCCAATTCCGGTCACGCTCTCCCTCTCAATGGTGCTGGAGACCAGTTCCTCCAGCTCGGTGAGGGGTGGCGCCGGGTTCCTGCCACCACCAGTGACTCCAGCCTGCTTCTGGATCTCTGCCATCTTCCGTTTGGTCAGGCTGCGGATGTCGTAGAAGCGCTTCTTCAGCTCATCCAGGGACCTGGGGGTGACACCCACAGCGTTGACCTTTTGGGCGATTTGGCTCCAGAGCCTCCTCTTGGTGCTGTCTGGCACATTGAGGGACAGCTTTCCGAATAGCTGCCGGTGCACCCTCACCACCTCCTCAACCAACACCTGCAGCTCGGTGCTGCTGAACTTAGGCTTCCTCTTCTGGCTGGACTTCTGGCTCTCACTCTGGTTTGCCATCTTGCTCTGAACAGTTCACTACCTCCTACTCCCACTGCTGCTAACTGTGACTGCTCAGCTCAGGCTGGCTCTCCAGAAAGTTCTTAATTGGCTGCACCTGCCAGGGTTGCCACTCCCTGTTTGGGTGGGGGAGGGGGAGCCACCTCATTGGCTGAAGCGGCTTTTACCGAATCGGCTGTATCCGATTCGGATATTACCGAATCGGTGAAATCCGATTCGGTATCATCCGATTGGGATTTTACCGATTCGGTTTCTGCAATGCATTCCTATGGGCTTTTTGGCCATGGGTGTGTTTTCATACCTCCGAATCGGTAATTGCCGAATCTGATTTTACCGACTCGGCTATTTCCGATTCGGTGGTAGCCGATTCGGCTAGTTCCGATTCGGTGGTAGGCGATTCGGTACTTTCCGATTCGGTCCATGCCGATTCGGTACGTACCGATTCACATTACCGATGCCGACCGATTCCCTATTATTTCGCTGTTTGTTTGCTACATCTCGTTTTCCGATTTCAGAATACCGATTCGGCCCGCCTCGGTATTTTGAAATCGGAAATTCCCTTTTACCTACATCGGGCCCCTAGTTACTATCTGCAGAAAGGTGAAATCGGGTTCTCCCTCAGACCCCATGAGACCAGCCCACTTCTTAAAGGCATTGGACTTCTTCCTACCCTCATTGGCTAAACTCCTTAATCTTTCTTTCGCATCAGCTACTGTGCCCACTTGTTGGAAACAGGCCTGGGTTACTCCCATTATTAAAAAACCCACTCTAGACCCTGCTAAACCGGAAAACTACAGACCAGTTTCACTGCTTCCGTGGGTATCTAAATTAGCTGAAGCTCATGCGAATGCCGTACTCACTGACCATTTGGCCAAAAACAACATCTTGGACCCTTCCCAACACGGGTTCAGGCCTGGGCACAGTATGGAATCCGCCCTTCTTGCCACCACAGAACACCTCCGGAGGATTATGGACACCGGTCAGAGTGCTGCGCTGATATTGCTCGATCTCAGCGCAGCATTCGACACTGTCTCCCATGATATCCTACTGGGTCGCCTGGAGAGCATAGGGATCAGTGAACTGGCACTGGAATGGTTTCGGTCATTTCTCACGAACAGATCTTTTCGCGTGTCAGCCCCCCCTTTTATTTCCCAACCCCATGCAATAGGCCAAGGAGTTCCCCAGGGCTCTGCCCTTAGTCCATCCCTTTTTAATGTGTACATGCAACCGCTTGCGGCTGTGGCCAAAGAATGGGACCTTACACTAGTTTCATACGCTGACGATACCCAGCTGGTAATCACCCTCACAGAAGCTCCCTCTGCCACGTCCACTAAATTTAGAGATGGGCTGGCCGCAGTCGCCAACTGGATGACTGCAAATTGTCTGCAACTCAATGCAGGAAAAACAGAAGTGCTACTCCTGGGCAAGAACACTAGCGGTTGGAACGACCACTGGTGGCCCCCCCTACTTGGTCCTACCCCCCGCCAAAATCCTTGGTAAAAAACCTAGGAGTATGGCTGGACTCTGCACTGAATTACCAGTCGCACACAAAAAAAGTGGCAGCTACTTGTATTGGGTTGCTGAGAAGCCTGAGCCCCATCCTGGGCTTCTTTGACCCCAAGACAAGGCAGCTCATTGTCCAAGCCACCATCCTTGCCCGGCTGGACTATGCTAACGTCCTCCTCCTAGGCGCAAATAAAGCTGAGCTATCCAGATTCCAACGTATTCAGAACTCAGCAGCCAGGGCAATTGTAGGCCTGCCCAGAAGATGTTCGGCCAGAGCCACCATTCAGAGGCTCCATTGGCTGCCCATAGAAGCTCGCATCCAGTTCAAGGCTCTTATCATCGCCTTTAAAATCCTTAGAACGGATGGCCCTGATCTACTCCGATCGCTGCTTACTCCTTATAACCCCCAACGCAACCTTCGTTCCATGGGTCAACATCTAGTGGTGGTCCCTCGAACGAAGTTCTGCCGTATCGGAGATCGCTCCTTCAGAGTAAAGGGAGCAAAATTATGGAATTCCTTGCCCCTCCACATTCGTCACCTCACCAATCTGTCTGCTTTCCGCAAAGCAGTAAAAACGCACCTCTTTCCTCCTCTGTAGTCCCCTCCCCCTTTCCCTCCCCCCCTTTTTCCACAGCTGGTTATGCTTCGGTTCTTAGCGCCGGGACGCCCCGTTGCGGGGGCAGCTGTCGCGCTCAACAAAACTGATAACATAACATAACATAACATAATGCTGATTAAGTTCATATATGTTCTGGAAGAAGTCACTCCAGCATTTGTAGCTTACACCAGGCATGTGTATTTGAAAACACTCAAGGGGAATTGGCGATACAGTGAGAGAGTAGAGCACAGGGAGGGGGTAATAAAGGATAACAATGACATGCAATGTTAGCACAGATAAATTGAAAATGATAAAGCAATGTGACATTGTCCCTGGCGTTGAATAGAAACCTTTTCTGAAGCAGTGTGCAGCCCTTAGGATATTAATCCAGATCTCTGGAGTCACACATGTCTGCTTCCTGTATTCAGGCAGGAGGTTTGTATGCAGATACTCAAGATCACACAGGTGTCCACCACAGCCCAGTCTCAGGATGACAAAGACTCATGAAGAGAGCAGAGGCCCTTGAATGTTTTTAGCTCGAAGCGTAAAGAATCAATGGGAAAAGAATGATTGTGCTTTTGCTTTGAACAGTTCAGGTCACAGAGAGAGATTCAACATCATTTCACAATTCTGTCATTTGTGCTTCTTTTTCTTATCTAAATACAAATGAAAATCCTTTGTTTTGATGACAACAGACATTTCTTCCAGACCACCTAAGAATGCACGATTGTCTGGACTATATTTCTTTGGGGCAAGTGGTCACTCTCAGATGTCCAGTGCTGTAACTGAAGTAGGGATAGACTTGCTATTGTAAAGCTGATGATTGAGTTTGACTTTGAGTTAAGATGCATCCAGGCTGGTGGCCGGTTATCCATGAAGTGTTTTTTTGTTACTCCTAAACCAAGTGATGTGCATGTTACCAACAGCTTTTCACCCACTGCATCTCTGCTTTTCCTCTTCAGATTTTCCTGTCGGGGAATGTGCAACACAATACTTTCATCATGATTTCCCAGGAGTCGATTAGAATTAAAATCTCTTTTGATTTACAGATGAGCTTTATGATGGTCAATATTTACTTAGGGCCTGATTTAGATCTCGGCGGACGGTGACGGATATCCAGTCCACCCAAATATAAATCCCATTACATCCTATGGATTTAGATTTCAGCAGACGGAATGTCCGTCTCTGTTGAGATGGAGTAACCCATCCACCGAGATCTAAATCAGGCCATTAGTTCTTATATCCCCCAGTTTGGTAACTTGAGGTCTCCTTTATCCATTGCTTGACTGTATGCATTGCATTCCTATCTTCTAGTGAATTCAACAATCCTATTACTTTTACTGTCTGGACCCACTTTTTAGTAATGTCCACTGATTCAATCGATATATTGAGTTTTACACTCACATACATTGCTAAGCCTCCTCTTGGCTGCCTCTTTAGGTTAGCTCTGTCCGCGAGACTATACATTCTGCAACACCTGCTATAGGCGACAACGTCACTGTCCAGGTTTCCTGGAGTGGGATCACTTCAAAGTCTTGCCAACAGATCAAAATCATTTATTGTAGATCTTAAACCTCCAGTGTTCCATGATCAAGGAAGCTGAGGTGTTAGATGACACATTGGACACCTGGAGTATATCAAGGAAATACCCAAGGAGGCTGAGGTGTCAGATGACGCATTGGACACCCGGAGTATATCAAGGAAATACTCAAAGAAGCTGAGTTATCAGATGACGCATTGGACACCCAGAGTAGATCAAGGGAGTACTCTAGGAAGATGAGGTATCAGATGATGTATTGGACGCCCAGAGAATATCAAGGGAGTACTCAAGGAAGATGAGGTATCAGATGATGCATTGGATGCCAGGGGTAGATACATCAGGGAGTACTCAAGGGAGCTGAGGTATCAGATGATGTATTGGATGCCCGGGTTATATCAAGGAAGTACTCAAGGGAGCTGAGGTATCAGATGACACGTTGGATGCCCGGGGTTTATCCGTTTCTTTGCCTGGGAGGATTCATGCATTTCTTCCATAGTCAGAGCTGCAGGAAATCAAACCAGTCTATGTTAAGACGCATGTTCCCCACTTGGGGTTCTCCGTAAGCCTGTAACTAAGAGTCTTCATTTGCAGTTTGCCAGAGTTTCGACCAGTTATTTCCTTACCTCTGGCATATTCTAAAACTGAATATGGAGCCTGGTACTTTTTAACTCTTAAAATTCTTGTGGATCTGCTTTGAGGTCTCCTCATTGCTCCGCTTCCGCTTCACCTCATACCGTTTTTTATTCTTTTAAATAATACATTTATTTCTGGGTGACACCGTCTCACTGTTTTGGCTCTGCATGACGCCATATTTATGCTCTGGAAAGGAAACGTTCCTTAAATGGTTGCTTTCCCTGTGCTGCTTTGGAGACAATTATATTGACGGAAACGTGTGATCTTCATCCCATATGTGCCTTAATGCGGCTTCTCTGACATCAAGAACTGCCTTGGAGGAGAGTGTGACTGGGATGGTTCTTCTTGCTGGTCCCCTCTGGGATTTTAGAATTTTGTGGAGCTAAAGTCTGCAGACTCCATGGTTTTCAAGCTCTGGAAGGATCACTGGATTACCACAGTTTAAGATGTTCTGTCTCCCTTTTGACAGATATGCAGAAGCAAACACTACTTTGATGGGAAGGACTAAGAAAAGGTCGTTGAAAGATAGTTTCTTTTATGTGAGCTGTGTCCTTCTCTTGATTCATTCACTGGTTTAATTTCTGAGACCCCTTTGACATAATAATGTGCTGATCTAATGCAGGCTGTTTCCCTGCCCTACGATCATTAATCTTTTTAAAGGAATGATGCCCTGCTGTGTCTTGGGGACCTCCTTTGGAGTTGTGCAAGCCTCGGCTACTATTGACCCCTTAGTAGAAGATGGAATGGCAGAAATCCTTCTAACAATTGGATTGTGGGTGTGTTTTCACACATAAAGTTCTTCTGTTCATTGTCGCTGCTCAGCCACTATCAATATACTATATCAATAGACTATATTTTCAAAATATAGTGTACTACACCGTGTTTTTCATTTTGTAACTTTTTAAAGTACTGCAGCACTTCCAAGGCTTTACTGTGTTACTCTTCATGTTTTTTGTAAAAATCTAGGCACACTTATAAATAGTTTTCCCTATCTATATGAGTAGTGCCTAATTTCCCAAGAAGGCAGGGAGCATGCTATTTACCAGTAGGACATGTAAATGTTTAATATAAATCATGTGCTTACCTGACTGAGTTATGTAGGCAGTTGCATGATCGAACTCGGGTGAATCCACAGTATAATGGGGAATTTTGAATTCAAACGATTGGAATTCTCCTAAACAAAGACTTCCATAAGGTTGAACTTTCTCCTCACAGAATGTTCCAGCAGTTGAGGGATCTGGGGTCTGTTTTTAAAAAAAAAAATTCGAGGGTTTCAGAACAAATTAGACCACAACTCAACAGAAACTAGATTGTTGCCTTTATTCATTGTACATATTCTTACACCAGTCACTTTGCGCCGTCTGTGCCCTGCACATTGTCACTTGCATCGCCACCGTGCACCTCACTTGCACCCTCAGAAGCACCAAGTACAATTTGGGTTGTTTTTTATTTATTTACTTACAGTGCTGATATAACTGTGAATTCCGTCTGTTTGCTTTGGATAAACATGATGCCATGTGCACATTCATAACTCCATATGAGTCTCCTTTTTTCCCTCTCTGATAATGTTTTTTACTTATCCAGTGTATTTGTCTTGAAATAATACCAGTTGGGATATCCTATGTTTACTATATACTACTTACCCCAATCCCAACGCACCTGATGGGTCCTTACTCCTGTAGTTTTTACAAGTCCGGTATATAAGGCACCAGCAGGGACGGCCTAAATCGGATTGATCCGGACAGCGCCCTGGGCAGAATGAAAATGTGGTCTTTATTATACAGGCTGGGGGTCGCTGCGCTTTGACGGCAGGAGGTGTAAGATGGGGGAGGTCAGGGTGTTGATGGGGGGGTCTAACAATTAGACTGAGGTGAATTAATGGCTGATTATGATTACAAAATCTTTAACAGGACCCGATAGAAAGCAAATGGGATGGAAAAGCTGCTGTTTGCATGACATAAAAATCCGGCAGCTCCCTGCTGCACCCATCAAAACATTGGTGCCAAGGGCCAGGGCCCAGCTTGCCCATGGCCATGGTGGGCCCTGCAGGCAGGGATGACAGCTGCCTACAACCACCTACTGTCCAAATAGCCTCCTCTCACTCCATAAGCAGTCTATGTCTGGTGACTTCTACAGCGCAGCACGCCACACACACTCTGCTCTCTGTTCCTTGACACACCACAAGCATTCTGCTCACTGCTCTATGCCACAACGCACACACTCTGCTCTCTGCTACATGCCACACAGCATGCACTCTGCTCTATGCTTCGCGCCACACAGCACGCACGCTGTTACGTGCTACACAGCACGTACTCAGCTCCGTGCCACACCGAACACTCTCTGCTCCATGCCACACCGCACGCACTCTGCTCTATGCTCCACACCACACAGCACACACACTGTTCTGCGCCACACCACATACACTTTGCTCTATGCCACACCAAACGCACTCTGCTCTCTGCTCCATGCCACGCCACACACACTCTGCTCCATGCCACCCCGCACGCACTGTGCTCTATGCTCCGCGTCACACAGCACGCACTCTGCTCCAGGCTACACTGCACGCACTCTGCTCTCTGCTTCATGCCACCCCGCACGCACTCTGCTCTATGCTCCACGTCACACAGCATGCACTCTGCTCCAGGCTACACTGCACGCACTCTGCTCTCTGTTCCATGCCACACCGCACACATTCTGCTCCATGCCATGCCACACCGCACACATTCTGCTCTCTGCTCCATGCCACACCGCACACATTCTGCTCTCTGCTCCATGCCACACCGCACACATTCTGCTCCATGCCACACTGTACGCACTCTGATCTCTACTCCGTGCCACACTGCACGCACTCTGCTCTCTGCTCCATGCCTCACTGCACGCAGTCTGCTCTATGCTCTGCACCACACAGCATACACTCTGCTCCAGGCTACAGTACACACACTCTACTCTTTTCTCCATGTCTCCCAGCACACTCTCTCCTCTCTGCTCCATGCCACACTGCAACATGGCACACTGCTCTTCTCCATGCCACACTGCATGCACTCACTCCGCTCTCAGCTCCATGCCACACCGCATGCACTCTGCTCTATGCTCTGCCTCACACCGCACACACTCTACTCTGCACCACACCACACACACTCTGGCCACACCACACACACTCAGCTCTCTGCTCCATGCCTCACTGCAGGCACTCTGCTCTATGCTCTGCCCCACTCCACACACACTCTGCGCCACACCACCCACACTCTGCTCTCTGCTGCACTCCACACTTCAGCGCCACTCAAGCTCCGTCCCCCCAGCTTTCACTTCTGAAAGGTCAAGTAGAAGCTCTAAGTCAATTGAAGGTACAAACATTGCGACATGCTGACTGTTCTTTTCATTTCAGCAGGTCAGATTGCAGAGTGGGCATGCCTGCAACATTGTATGAATTGTGGTGATTTTTCATGTCCCAAGAAAATATTGTACCACTTGATAGCAATAATAATATTTATTATCATGGCTTTAAATGTATTCCTGTATGTTCTGCAAGAAATCATTCTAAAATCCTACCTAAATTCGTTCACTTGCATGTACAAGCAATCTTCTGTTTCAGCAACAGTAAGATTTACTTAAAGTTTGATTGTAGAAAGTGGTTGTGAAGTAACCACTACCACCTAACATGACAGCCATGCAATGCAAATGCTGTAAAGCAGGGGAGGGACAGGAACAGAGGGAAACAATTAAATAGTGTTAGAAATGAGACCCCGGGCTGGCCAGGGCTTGCGCCAAAGTCAGTCAGAGACCACCACTCCCAAGTCAGGGCAAGGGAGTTACACGCCAAGATAACCCCTGCTCACCCTCTAGGTAATGTGGCGCGAGCAGCAAGGCTAAACTTGGAGGCGATGTAAGTTAAGTATTTGCGCACGCACCCCAGCAACAACACCCAGGACCCACCACAAAGGAAACTTGAGGAATGCCGCCTGGAGCCCTCGTGGCTCTGCGTACAAAATGGCCCCCACCGTTGGAATCCCTCTCCTGGGGACTCAAAATAAGGAAATGGCCCCAGAGCCCTCGTGGTTCTAAACAAATACTATGCCCCCAAGAGCCTCGTGGCTTGCAAACAGAAAATGCCCGTGAGCCTCGCAGGCTCTGAACACCGTAGGGGGGGGGGGCACGGGCACCGACAATATGCCCCGACAAGGTAGAGCCTCTCCGGCTCTAAAGAAATGCCCCCTGACCCTTCGGGGGCTCGCCAGCACAGCACCGGACCCAGCTGTACTCACCAGCCAGTACCGGCTCCTCTGCCTCTGCTTCGGTCCGCCGGGCGGCTTCACGAGAGCTCTCTGCACACTTCTCTCTCTCTCTCCTGGGCTCTCCCTCACTTTGGGAGCCCGGGGGAGGTGGAAAGGAAAGACGCCGGCTTCTCCTCTCACCGGAGCGCGGGGTGGCTTCCCGTCCGCTTCCGGTTGTCTCGATGTCCCGCCCCCCGGCCTGCCTGACTTCCGGGTCGCGGCTGCAGCCAATCGCAGCGCGGCCCTGGGGTAGGGAGGCGGGGCTGGCGGCGGTGAAAACACGGGGCAATGCCGGGTGGGCACTGGCTTTAATAAACAATAAATCGAGGTGGGCACTCGATCTGGGGGCCACCAACAAATAGCGGCAAGGTCCCTAGCGAGGTGGGCACTCGCCAGGGGCTTCAAAATCAGCAAAATAGACGGGCAAATGCCGGGTGGGCACCGGCTGTGCAAAAAGCGCTCCCAAGCGCTTAGGGGCAGAATTGAGTGCTCTCAAGCGCTAGAGGTCAAGATGCAGCGCTTCCAGGCCCTGGAAGCCAGCAAAGTCCAGGCAAAGTCCTTCAGCAAGGTAGGGGGGCAAGGCTGGGACCAGAGCCAGCTCACTGGGTCTCCAGGCAGGGAGACAGTCCAAGTGGCGGTCCTCTGGCCCAGCAGCAGCAGCAGCCCCCTCTGGCAGGATCCTGGAAGAGAACAGTTTGTGTGGGGACACAGCCCCATTTTTATACACCACATTCCTTTGTCTGTAGGTGCAGGGTGGGGGAGAAACCAGTCGCAGATGGTTTTGGAGCACCCTGGATGTGCTCAATTACCCTTTTCATTCATTGGCAGGGCTAGGGTCATTAGACGCACCACAGGGGGCGGAGCCAGCATCGATGGGGAAAGCCCAGTCCCATTCAGGACACAGGTACACTCCTCCCCAGCCATCAGCATGCTAATCTCCCACTCACCACCGGGCAGACTCATCCAGCCTTCCTGGAGCCTGGCAAGCCAGCCAGCTCCAGCCAATCACGCTCCAGCACCCTCACTGCACACACACAGCCATGTCTAGAAGTGGCACTTGCTCATAAAAGACATCGAGGGTTTTTTAAATCAAGTATTAGGAACAGATATTCCTCTAACACCCTCAATAATTCTTTTGGGTGTAGAGGAGGAGGAGGAGGGACAACAGCTTGGCGGAGGGGAATCTTTTATATTTTTAGCTATGTCAGTCATGAGATTTTGCATTGCATCTGTATGGCTGGACCCTTTGCCACCGTCATTTCATCAATGGTTGGCTAAATTATTAACGATATATAATTTGGAGATTGAGATTTATGCAAGGAAGCGGAAAAAGGGAAGGAAACTTGGCAAACAGATTTGGGATCCTATTACTCGTTGGAAAGAAGAGAGTATAGATTGAAAGGCTTAAACAATATATATGTCTAATGTGTATCAAACTGTTTAATTTATGTTTATGTTTTTTGTTGCCTTGCTTAGTTGGTGGGATACTTCCCAATTTTGTGTGGACTTAAAATTACTGTACCCCTATCTCTAAATGTCTGATATGTCTTTGTTATATGTAATATATTGCCGTGCCCTGTATGTAAAAAAGGGGAAAAAAATAATTCAATAAAAATATAAAAAAAAAAAAAATAGAAGTGGCGCTTCCCCACTAGACACATACAAGCCGCACATACCATCGTGCAGCATTCCCTCCCACGAGTTCACACATACCAAACTCGAGCCCGCACTCCCCACGCATCAGGAACTACCAGGGACACATACATTCCCCATGCATTCCTATCGGAGGGCAGGCCTAGCTCATCACATGCACTCAAAGTGCGCACGCACTTTCCACTGGGACACAGTGAAAGTGCGCAGAACCCAAAAATCACCATCACCAGGTCACCATTACCAGCAAAAAGTCTAGGGGTGACCCTGCCATAAGGGCCAAGTCCAACACAACCCCCTTCCAGCCAAAACGCAGGGGAGACCAATCACCACTGTGATGGACTTCCCTGCTTGGGGCGATAGAACACGGACGCGGGCCCGCAACTGCAGGGACACCCTCCTGTTCTACGCCATGGTAAACCCCTGGGATTCCTTCTAAAACAACTGTCTGGACCAACTGGGCTACCCCACTGGTACTCCCAAGCTGTCCGCGGCCAGGACCAGGCCCTTGGCCACCCGGGTGCCACCGGTCCTTGCCTATTCGCAGAGCGGGGGGTAGTAACCCCTGGCACATAGGAGCCATTCTCCACTCTTCCTGTCTGCAAGACAGGACTAGACTGCCACTGGTTCTCCAGCCTAGGGCCTACAACCTCAGGCGGACCAGGAGTCTCGGGGAAGGCTATCCTCCCCCTACCTCTTCTTCTAGGGTTCCTCCACTCCGACGAGGGGTACACCTAGAACGCCATTCCAACCCAGGGCTTATCCACTCAAGTTGCACCGGGGTCGGAGGTGGGCTCTCCCACCCTCTGCACCCCCTTCCAGTGGTCTGCCCTCTCCCAACTGGAGAAGTTCCTCTGGAAGAAGAACCGGTCAGTACACTGGTTACAGTCGTCCTACCCTTCAGGTCAGGCTGATCCTGAACCTGGCCTCCCAACCTCTGGTCTAAAACCTTTGGTGGAACAATTGCCTGGCACTCCAGGACTTCTGGGGATTCACACGCCATCCCCCTGAGGCTGACACAGGACCCAGGTGTCATGTGACTGTCTGTCTGGCACAGATCTCCCGTCCCCTGTCCACCTGACAGTGCGCAAAGATCCCCCAGAACAGAAGTGGTGTCACCATGGTCACTACACGGGAACCTAGCCCAACTGGGTAGTCCCTGACATAAGGGCCAAGTCCAACACAACCCCCTTCCAGCCAAAACGCAGGGTAGACCAATCACCACCGTGATGGACTTCCCTGCTTGGGGCGATAGAGTATAGTGGCAGGATCAGTGCTCAATGGGAGTCAGTGGTTGAAGGGGGGCCCATGACACTCATCTTTGGGGACCGGGACATATTTTCTTCAATAGATTTTGACGCAGCAGAAAAAAGGGAAAAACACACAAGAGGGAAAGAAGATGAAGAGAAAGATGGAACCCGTGACAGCGAATGACAGCAGTACCCTGCAGTGAGATATAGGGCAGGGAGTGTCTGGTGGTGGATTACAGAGGCATGAGGTGGAGTCAAGACAGAACACACTTGCTAATCAGCCAACACTCAGTAGCGCTGGCCGCGGGCTAATGAGGAAAAGCTTGAGCACCAGCACTTACTACTTTACAAATTAATCACTGGGAAGGATGCAATTTATTCAGTCCAAGATCAGTAAAAGGCCGAAGTATTCCTGGGGGAAACATTGTTTATAACACATGCGATACTCACATGCCATTACAACGCAGTCATTACAACAACCGCATTGTTACAAAGCAAATCATTATAATGCAAGTCGTTACAACAACTTGCTGTAGGGGGCAGAAGGTGTTGGATTTAAAATCCAACTCCTACCCTACTGTTGCACAGACTGGAGTTGGAATAGTAAATTATACTATTCCAAAATCCAGAGCGCCTCCTACTGCAAGTCGTTGTAACGACTTGCGTTGTAATGGCATGCAATGTATCGTATGCGTTGTAACATGACCTATCCATCCCTGGGTGGGAAAAACAGAAGAATAAAGATGCAAACATTCAAATGAACATTAGGGATCTAAAGTATACAGCAAAGCCATCCAATCAGGAGAAAGATAATGGACCAAAGACCACTGTACATGCGTAAATATATGGCAAAATATTGGAAAGAGAAGGTCTGCAACAGACAGCTAAATCTGTCCGTAGCAGGACTTGAAATAAAGCAGGGGCGTTTGACCTTGGTAAAAGGTGAAGGGAAAGAAAAAATCCATGCAGGTCAGAAAATAATTGTGTCTCTGAGGAGAAGAGGGGCTGGAAAACCACTATACAGATGTTGGAAAGACAAATATTATGCTGGTTTCAAAGTGCCCAGTTTGATATTATTGTGTTGCTGTTATTTGTTAATGCAGATTTTTAGATGATTTTGCAGTACTCTCCTGTTGTTTTCCAGATCGCACACACTACAGTGACTGCTACTGTTTTCATTAGAGCACAATAAGATAAGGTGTGTGGTTGTTTCCCTGTGGTGAACACTCTGAGATGATGCTTTTCACAGTCTTGTTGTAATATATAGTGCACACAGAAAGATGACAGGGTTATGTTTTTCATTAGTGCACACCCTGGGATGATGCTGTTGTTGATTACCTTTAGTAAAGACTCTGAGATGACTGCATATTTATTTTTCACAATGTGCATAGTCTTCTTGTGTTATATAATGCACACTTTGAGATGATTTACTGCTCCTGTACAACAATTGCACTTTGAGCTGATTGTGTTGTTGTTTTTCAGAGTGCACATGCTGAAATCATTGTGTTGTTGGTTTCCACAGTGCACATGCTAAGATTGTTGTGTTGTGTTTCCCGCAGTCCACATGTTGATATGGTTGTTTTGTGTTTCCCAAAGTGCCCATGCCGTCATGATTGTGTTGTGTTTTCCACAGTGTACATGCTGAGTTGGTTGTGTTCTTGTTTTCTACATACGTTATAGTGAACAGAAGGTCCTTAGCTTATTTCAGAATCAAAAACACAATACTGTATAGAAACACAATGGAAAACTATACGTTATAAAATTTCCAAACCCAGCCGGGAGAGGAGTTTATTTTATAAAGAAGCAATGTTCAATCCAACAATATAAACGTAATCACAAGACACAAGCCTGTGCCGTACATAAAAGAAGGAAAAAGAAAAATAGAATAAGAGTGAAAAGGGGTGTCTATCAGGCATAGAGCGAGAGCAAAGACAGGGCACTGTTGATAGGTAAAAAAATCGATAACAGTATCGCCTGGAGTGGAATATAAACAATCTTATCGGTCAGTATTGTAAATATGAACCCACTCATGGGTGTCGACGTTTCGATCCCTATTGCTCAATTAGATACATGGGATCATCATCAGGACATTTGTAATGAACAGGACATGCCTGATTGTAAGGAAGCCTGTTTAGGAGAAACGAAGAGAAACAGAGATATTTCAAAAAACTTAAGAGCAGTTTGCAGACGTATGCCAACTATGCATCGAATTCGCAGTGTGTGACCAAGTGCACGGTGTTTGTGACTTAATCAAGCATCAAATAACAGCATTTTCATACTCCTCGGAATCGCAGTGGCGTGCGTGAAGGGCTGCGAGGATCAGTCGTGACGTGATGGTGAACAATTCAATTTCTAGTCTACTCGGTACAAGGATTACTAACGTAGAGTGTCGGTATCATTTTCAAAAGTTGCGTGACTAAGGGCGAGTAGCAGAATTGGGGATAGCCTGTGGATTATAAGTAAAGTGGGAAGTATGCTAACCCTCGAGGATTTAATCCAAGGAGGTACTGCTAAACAAGGAGTCAACAGGTTACCCCAAACCATAGTTTCCAATTAATAATACTAATCATCACCACGTACCACGCAGTAAATTGTCGTGGAGGTCTCTTCGGGGGACCGGAAGAGTTTTGTAATGGAGAATAATTCCAAAGTTTATTGTTATCAACCGCAAACGATGGCGCTGAAAACAGAAACGGGCATTTAGTATCAGGCTAAAGGGGTGCTAAGAATTAGGGCGGCACTCGGCGGAAGGGTCTTGCTTACCTTGATGTGCTCATCAGGGCAGACGGATAAGGAGATAAAAAGTTACCGTGTAGGCAGCAGAGGCCATACACGTGGGGTGCCAACAATGTGGCTTTTCGACGCTGTAAAGGCAAGGGGTATATATAGATCAGTACATGTCATGGGGCGGGCCACGAACAGACATAAAGGAAGCTCCGCATTTACTTACTTAGTCCAGATGAGGACTCGTCTTTCCCGTGGCTTCTTGGTCGGTGCCGAATGCAAGTCAGTGGACTGCGAGCGCGCGCCGAGTTGTAAACAGCCGCGCTGGTCACATGACCTTCAATGCGAGTGCCATACTTGAGAGGCGAGTTGTCTACTGTGGGGGCCATCTTGGAATGGATAGATGGGCGGGCTAGTGGTGCCCGTGAGCGGGAGTGCAGGGACAAAATTAGGCGGTGATGGTGCCAAGGTGACTTTAGAAACGGTGAATAATATTAAATAAACACAACATAAATTAACCAGTTAGCAATTCACTTCCAGGAGGTCACATTTCTTATCTTCCAACCAGTCGATCATTTCAACATGGAGTATTCATTGCGCAACACTGACCATACAGAAAGGTCATTCCATTACTGTTTCATCTTATAGAGTCATTATTCATTGTTCAATCAAAGCAACGTGGTCCAGTCTTCACTTCGATTCAACCCTTTCTGAATGGTATTGAATTGAATGATGGATTTCAATTCCTCACGATTTAGTAACTGCTGTAGGTTGCCACCCCTTTGTGGTAGTTTGATGGATTTCAGGACTGTCCATTGGAGGTCGTCCGCTGTATGCTTCATGCTGGCATAATGTTCAACCAAGGGGGCATTAGGAGTACTACACCTAATGCGGCTTCGATGTTGACTTATTCTGGTCCTTATTTTTTGAGTAGTTTGGCCCACGTACATCAGAGGGCAAGGACATAAAATTGCATAAATCAAATTGTGACTATTACAGTTTGTGAAGTCTCTTAATTCAATTGTGATGTTATTGTGACTAAACGTGCGCCCCTCAAGTGTCAAATCACACACAATACAATGTCCACATTTTACATGGCCCCTCAACGGGGGCAGGCCCCAGCTTGACTCAATCGTACCTGTCGGGGGTGGCGAAGGCAAGGCAGCTCGAACCAAATGGTCTTTTATATTTCTACTTTTCTTGAAAGCAAACAAAGGTTTATCAAACGTTAGCTGGCCTGAGTTTAGGGTTGGCCAGTAACGTAGAATTGTTTTACGGATTTTGTCAGAGACTGGGGAAAAAGTCGTGACACAGGCAATCCTGCCTGCACTAGGCCTAGTCTTGGGTTGGAGTAGAACCTCTCTAGGACAGTACCATGCACGTTTCGAGGCATTACGCACTATCCTGTTCGGGTAACCTCTTGATTTTAGTTTTGAGCACAGGATCCCTGCCTCTTTGAAGTAATCAATTTTAGCGGAACAATTCCTTCTAATCCGAAGGAACTGTGAATAGGGAAGTGAGTCTTTCAGGGCTTTTGGGTGATTACTATTGTACCTGAGTAAAGTATTTCGCTCGGTCGGTTTCCTATAGAGGCGAGTGAGTAACTCCCCTGTCTCATGATAAATCATGAGATCCAAGAATGGTATCTCTGTTTTGTGACTTGAGAGAGTGAACTGCAGATTGTCGCAATTGTTGTTCAACCAGTGTAGGAACGAATTCAAACCTTCTCTCTCAGAATTCCAAATTAGAAAAATATCATCTATGTACCGGCGCCAAATTCCAATGCTGGTTCTAAATGGATTTGTGTCAGCTAGGATTGTACCTGTCTCAAGTGCATCCATGTAAAGAATGGCCAGATGGGGAGCAAAAATCGCTCCCATTGAGCATCCCTTTATCTGTTGGTAGAAGGTCCCGTCAAAAATAAAAAAGTTTTTAGTAAGACAGAGTTCTAGCAATTGCAAAACGAACAATGTCGGTACCCTGTGTGGTCTAGGTCTGGAATCAAGTATTTTTTCAATGACACGTAGAGCCGCTCCCTGAGGAATATTAGTGTAGAGCGACTCTACGTCCAATGTGCATAGTGTTTGGTTATTAGGATCAAAGGGCTGGTGTTCCACAAGATTGATCATTTCCATGCTATCACGGACATAACAGCACGTCGAAGGCACAAAGTCCTTAATAAAAAAGTCCACATAGGACATTGAACATGTGGTCCCAATGTGGCTGAAGTTGGTAATGTATTTAGGATTATCCGTAAAGATCCCAGGGATATTACGTACTTGAGACTTGGCCGCAACCCAACAGTTGAAATCCAAGGCCTGATAAAACAGATCACCACGGCTGCCCGGGATGAGGGTTTTCTTAGCAAGAAGGAATTCAATTTCCTTAATGTTAAGTGTCCTCGTCTTCCAGTCATCTACACCCTCCCCAAGGTTCATAAAGATATTGTGAACCCACCAGGCCGACCAATAGTGTCGGCCTGCGGCTCTATTTTGGAACCATTAGGGTCCTATGTGGACTTTTTTATTAAGGACTTTGTGCCTTCGACGTGCTGTTATGTCCGTGATAGCATGGAAATGATCAATCTTGTGGAACACCAGCCCTTTGATCCTAATAACCAAACACTATGCACATTGGACGTAGAGTCGCTCTACACTAATATTCCTCAGGGAGCGGCTCTACGTGTCATTGAAAAAATACTTGATTCCAGACCTAGACCACACAGGGTACCGACATTGTTCGTTTTGCAATTGCTAGAACTCTGTCTTACTAAAAACTTTTTTATTTTTGACGGGACCTTCTACCAACAGATAAAGGGATGCTCGATGGGAGCGATTTTTGCTCCCCATCTGGCCATTCTTTACATGGATGCACTTGAGACAGGTACAATCCTAGCTGACACAAATCCATTTAGAACCAGCATTGGGATTTGGCGCCGGTACATAGATGATATTTTTCTAATTTGGAATTCTGAGAGAGAAGGTTTGAATTCGTTCCTACACTGGTTGAACAACAATTGCGACAATCTGCAGTTCACTCTCTCAAGTCACAAAACAGAGATACCATTCTTGGATCTCATGATTTATCATGAGACAGGGGAGTTACTCACTCGCCTCTATAGGAAACCGACCGAGCGAAATACTTTACTCAGGTACAATAGTAATCACCCAAAAGCCCTGAAAGACTCACTTCCCTATTCACAGTTCCTTCGGATTAGAAGGAATTGTTCCGCTAAAATTGATTACTTCAAAGAGGCAGGGATCCTGTGCTCAAAACTAAAATCAAGAGGTTACCCGAACAGGATAGTGCGTAATGCCTCGAAACGTGCATGGTACTGTCCTAGAGAGGTTCTACTCCAACCCAAGACTAGGCCTAGTGCAGGCAGGATTGCCTGTGTCACGACTTTTTCCCCAGTCTCTGACAAAATCCGTAAAACAATTCTACGTTACTGGCCAACCCTAAACTCAGGCCAGCTAACGTTTGATAAACCTTTGTTTGCTTTCAAGAAAAGTAGAAATATAAAAGACCATTTGGTTCGAGCTGCCTTGCCTTCGCCACCCCCGACAGGTACGATTGAGTCAAGCTGGGGCCTGCCCCCGTTGAGGGGCCATGTAAAATGTGGACATTGTATTGTGTGTGATTTGACACTTGAGGGGCGCACGTTTAGTCACAATAACATCACAATTGAATTAAGAGACTTCACAAACTGTAATAGTCACACTTTGATTTATGCAATTTTATGTCCTTGCCCTCTGATGTACGTGGGCCAAACTACTCAAAAAATAAGGACCAGAATAAGTCAACATCGAAGCCGCATTAGGTGTAGTACTCCTAATGCCCCCTTGGTTGAACATTATGCCAGCATGAAGCATACAGCGGACGACCTCCAATGGACAGTCCTGAAATCCATCAAACTACCACAAAGGGGTGGCAACCTACAGCAGTTACTAAATCGTGAGGAATTGAAATCCATCATTCAATTCAATACCATTCAGAAAGGGTTGAATCGAAGTGAAGACTGGACCACGTTGCTTTGATTGAACAATGAATAATGACTCTATAAGATGAAACAGTAATGGAATGACCTTTCTGTATGGTCAGTGTTGCGCAATGAATACTCCATGTTGAAATGATCGACTGGTTGGAAGATAAGAAATGTGACCTCCTGGAAGTGAATTGCTAACTGGTTAATTTATGTTGTGTTTATTTAATATTATTCACCGTTTCTAAAGTCACCTTGGCACCATCACCGCCTAATTTTGTCCCTGCACTCCCGCTCACGGGCACCACTAGCCCGCCCATCTATCCATTCCAAGATGGCCCCCACAGTAGACAACTCGCCTCTCAAGTATGGCACTCGCATTGAAGGTCATGTGACCAGCGCGGCTGTTTACAACTCGGCGCGCGCTCGCAGTCCACTGACTTGCATTCGGCACCGACCAAGAAGCCACGGGAAAGACGAGTCCTCATCTGGACTAAGTAAGTAAATGCGGAGCTTCCTTTATGTCTGTTCGTGGCCCGCCCCATGACATGTACTGATCTATATATACCCCTTGCCTTTACAGCGTCGAAAAGCCACCTTGTTGGCACCCCACGTGTATGGCCTCTGCTGCCTACACGGTAACTTTTTATCTCCTTATCCGTCTGCCCTGATGAGCACATCAAGGTAAGCAAGACCCTTCCGCCGAGTGCCGCCCTAATTCTTAGCACCCCTTTAGCCTGATACTAAATGCCCGTTTCTGTTTTCAGCGCCATCGTTTGCGGTTGATAACAATAAACTTTGGAATTATTCTCCATTACAAAACTCTTCCGGTCCCCCGAAGAGACCTCCACGACAATTTACTGCGTGGTACGTGGTGATGATTAGTATTATTAATTGGAAACTATGGTTTGGGGTAACCTGTTGACTCCTTGTTTAGCAGTATCTCCTTGGATTAAATCCTCGAGGGTTAGCATACTTCCCACTTTACTTATAATCCACAGGCTATCCCCAATTCTGCTACTGGCCCTTAGTCACGCAACTTTTGAAAATGATACCGACACTCTACGTTAGTAATCCTTGTACCGAGTAGACTAGAAATTGAATTGTTCACCATCACGTCACGACTGATCCTCGCAGCCCTTCACGCACGCCACTGCGATTCCGAGGAGTATGAAAATGCTGTTATTTGATGCTTGATTAAGTCACAAACACCGTGCACTTGGTCACACACTGCGTATTCGATGCATAGTTGGCATACGTCTGCAAACTGCTCTTAAGTTTTTTGAAATATCTCTGTTTCTCTTCGTTTCTCCTAAACAGGCTTCCTTACAATCAGGCATGTCCTGTTCATTACAAATGTCCTGATGATGATCCCATGTATCTAATTGAGCAATAGGGATCGAAACGTCGACACCCATGAGTGGGTTCATATTTACAATACTGACCGATAAGATTGTTTATATTCCACTCCAGGCGATACTGTTATCGATTTTTTTACCTATCAACAGTGCCCTGTCTTTGCTCTCGCTCTATGCCTGATAGACACCCCTTTTCACTCTTATTCTATTTTTCTTTTTCCTTCTTTTATGTACGGCACAGGCTTGTGTCTTGTGATTACGTTTATATTGTTGGATTGAACATTGCTTCTTTATAAAATAAACTCCTCTCCCGGCTGGGTTTGGAAATTTTATAACGTATAGTTTTCCATTGTGTTTCTATACAGTATTGTGTTTTTGATTCTGAAATAAGCTAAGGACCTTCTGTTCACTATAACGTTGTTATACCCATGGTACTTAGCTATCTGTTGGGTCCCCCTTGTGTCTTAAAAAGCTTGTTTTCTACATAGACATGGGATTGACATCACCAAAGATATGAGGTATCTTCTAAATGGCGTCACACACCTGAACATTAATAATGGAGGGGAACCCTCCCAACTCTTGGTCCATGGGCTACTAGCTTTCCCTGTTGGACTTGATGATTCGCATAGGTCATTTCTGGCTGCGGCACACTACAGTAAAGGCCGTGTTGTCGTGGCAGGCCATGAGACCCAACTAAACTCAGCTTGTCTTAAGACCTTCCTCCTGAATGCAGTTTCTTGGCTGGATGCAGGGAGGAAGGGGAAGATTGGCATGGTGAGTGGTCTGAAGGGACTCCTTGATCTTCTCAATGAGAACAAGTTGCCAAGTGAAATTTCTGACTTGATCCCAAGTCTTAGCGTCTACTGCTGTCAATCGTACAGTGATTGTGAGGCACAGAAAATCCATGAGTTTGTGGCTGAAGGAGGGGGCTTGCTCATTGGAGGCCATGCCTGGTGGTGGGCCAGGCAGCATCCAGGCCAATATGCTGCAGCAGACTATCCCGGCAATAAAATACTGAATACATTTGGAATCTCCATCCTGAGCCAAACCCTTTTGGCTAAAAATTACAAAGCAATGGATCCAGAAGATGCACCGAAGGTCTACCACTTCCGCAGAGCTCTTTCCAAGTTCCTACAAGAGAGCGGTGGAAAGCAGGATACAGAGCCATCTCCAGCATCTCGGATCAAAAAACTGGGGCAAGACTGTGCTGAAATTTTGAAACTCTCCACAGAAGGCTCTGCAGCGGTCCACTCAGTTCACCAAATCTTGAAGGATCTTTTGCACCGCTCTGGGGTTCCAGAAGTGAGCAAACAAAAGCCGATTCAACACCACTCCAACAAGTCACTGCTGATTGGGTTGGCCACATCTCTCTATGAACATTACCCCAAGCTGTTCGAGGTCTACAGACACCCTAAGTTGTCCGATTTATCTGACGTCACCCTGTCTATTGACGCCAACAATAAAGGTATGGCTAAATCCAGGAGGGTGGATGGGTTTTAAAATTCATAGCAAAATAGACAATCACTCACAGCCACTGGACATGTTAGCTTCATGATGTTATGCAAATATTTATTTTTTATGACAGTTTTGATTTCAGTTTGAGGCTTGGGGGCACAGGCTCTTTGGAGCTTTACATACTCCTTGCCCCCACTGCACAAGTGCTGATCAAACTGCAGTCTCAGAGATGTAGACACAACCCAGAGCAGTGCAAGCTGCTCATCCCTTGTTGCACAGGGTTTATTGTACAAGATATCTTTGCAAACAACACGAAAGCCTGCTCATAGCAGCAGGTGGCCCTAGTTTAGAACTGGAAACGCACGATGTTGAATAAAGACCTGCCCTTCTAGTAGGTTAGCCGACATTCTTTTGGCGGAGTGATTGGATAAGTACACACATGTCACATCAGGCCCCGCCCCCTTCCTGCACCACTGTGCAAACATGCCCCGTGGTGGGTTTTAAGGTGGGGGATTAATTCCCCTTCAATCCTGAGTTGCGTTGCAGAGAGGTGTAAAAAGGGGCATGGCTTTGGACCACCTGATTTTCAGCTCTCCTAGAGCATTTCTTTGTTTTGTAATATTTTTCATATTTTTCATATTATCATGGGACTACTGTAGTCACA
Organism: Lissotriton helveticus; assembly: GCF_964261635.1. Lineage (NCBI taxonomy): Eukaryota > Metazoa > Chordata > Amphibia > Caudata > Salamandridae > Lissotriton > Lissotriton helveticus. Next base: position 1,727,648,168 of record NC_136069.1, on the reverse strand, counting down.
CATCGTGTTCTATTTTTGGGGTAGTTATTTTTACATTTTTTTGGGAATCTTTTTTGTTCATACATTTTGATAAAAAAAATTTGACTTGTGATTTGACTTGTGATTTCATTTAACAATACTTCAGCTGTGAAATCTTATGTTGAATTTTATTTTCTATATTTACTATAATGAGTAGGCAATGTAATTTGTTGTTTTTATGTATGTTGGTTTATTAGATATTACTATGCCTTCTCATTATATTAGAATATTGCATAGGCGTTATTGAGGTGCTTGGATATTTACATTTATTCATGTTGTATTGATTTGTATTAATTTCTAACTATGTAGAACCAGTTTCGGCATCTATTCGTAAGCTACATTGGCTACCTCTAGAAAAGAGAATTCTGTTCTAGGCCCGATGCCTTGTCCAGAAGACTCTGCATAATTGTGGTTCAGAAGGTGTTAAAAGACTCTTCCAACGGTATGACCCCAACAAACAACTGCGGTCTGTCAGTAACAAACTGGCTAGTAGTTCCCAGGTGCAAGAGGGCCAGGTGGGGGGGGGGGGGGAGAGCCTTTTCTGTCGCTGCCTCTAAACTTTGGAATACTCTCCATCTATCGATTTATTGTCAAGACTCGCATCTACTGTTTCATAAGGCCTTAAAAATGTAACAGCTATTTCCCAAATTTGCTACTTACAACCACCGGTTCGATCCCTAGCGCCTTGACACATTTGGGCAAAGTTCATGCTCTACGAAATCAACATTCATTCATTCATGTATTACTGTAATGTCTGAATAATGATGTTGTGGTGATGCTGGTAGAATCATGCCAAGGCTGTGATGTCATCTGGAGTGTTCATACTATGGTGTTCTGTTAGTGACAGTTGCTATCTGCGCTGTGGCTGCCCCAGCTGGGATGGCTCTCTTCTCTTGACAATACATATATTGTGGAAACTACTATTTCTCCTGTGCCTCGTCTTTACAGTGGCGATGGAGGACGAGATAATTGTCACTGCCACCTGATTTTCCACAACATGTGTGTCTTGTTTGCTGGCCAGCCACTCAACCGTGCGTAAATTGTTTTTTTTATTTACTACCAATGATTGAATATTACATAGAGAGCCGTGCTGTAGTGAGCTGGTCCCACATGTTCAGGAGTCACAAGTAGACGCTGTAGACGTGGCCAGGTAAATGTAGATGAAGTTTATTAAGAAGTTAAATCAAGCCCAACCAGGACCAGCCTCCCAGCTGCTCAGTCCATCCTCAACTGACAACACTCATGCACCGAAGCATTCCACTCACTTTAACATTCTAACCGGAACACTCACACTGGCTGAGCAGCTAGATGCAGAGGAGTAAAGGAACATATATACAACCTGAGGATACTAAAAATGCTCATTTTGTTTTCCGATTGGAAAACTTGGATCTATTTATAAACTGCCGCACAACGTGTAAAGGTCGGAGAGCTCCTTGCCGCCCATCGCTGCAACTCAATTTTCGGTGACTGAACAGCATTTAATTTTGAGGTCTTAAAGCACCATGCCGTCTTTTGCTGCCTTTCATACCTCAACGTTTATTTTTCAAAACAGTAGGGCAAACAGCTTACCTCATTGTGTTTGTTCCGCTTCTCTTCACGGACTCATTGGAATCTGACGTATTCACTCTATCGCTGTCTTCTCTGAATGATAACGGCGTGGAACCTCGCAAAGGGTTTAGAGATCGAGGTCCAGGCGTCACAAGAATGTACTGTGTGAGCCGCCTTACTTCGGAAATGCTTCAATAACAGTAGGATTCTACTTGCTGTCATCACGTTACATTTCCTTGGCATTCATATTTGTTTGGTCACGGAGAACAAGAATACACAGGTTTCTACTCAATTCTATGAGTGTTATTTATTTATCCATACAACTTTGGCATTAAAAGAACTGCAAAGTGCTTACAACTGAATTCTACAACCACTGATGCGCAAGCCTTTCATTAACATCTGTGTTTGTATTTAAGAAAGTCAAATTACCTCCAGTATTTCAAGACGTTTTCAATTTTCAAAGGAAATATAAACTTTTTAGTCTAATACAATACTGCCATCTAGTGACTAAATTGAATTTCATTTTTTTTTACTCTATATGTGGAACTATCATAATACACTGCCATCTGTGATTTTTATCTTTGTCGGTCTTCACTATTAACTGTGAGGAATGTTAGTTTTGTTTTTCTTCTTTGTACAACAAGACTTAATTTCCTCATTATCTGCTCACTGGCAGAAGTAGTGGATTCCTTGACATTTATTTAAAACAATTTCTTTTTGCTTCTTTTTTTCTTTTACTTTGTACTTATTTCTTCTTTTTCTTTCCACAAGTCTTTTATTTTTGTTTGCATCAACATGCTGAGTGTTGTTGCACCAGCGCTCCTTCTTACAAAAACCGGGAGAACCTCCTCTGGAATGGAAGTTATGGTTTAGGTCTTTCAAAGCATACTTAGGTGCAATTGATGGTCAAAGGTACAGACCTGAAAGGAAAAGAACCTAATGTACTACCATCTAGGAGTTGAAGGACAAAATGTGTTTGATCATTTACCCACCTATGATCCACCCGAATTTGAAGACGCTGACAAATTTAAAATAGCTGTTGCACAGTTGGACAAACATTTTACCAAAACAAAGAATATAGTAGTCCACAGATACAAGTTTTTTACGAAGATGCAGAAACCTGAGTATGTATGAGTAACAGAAGAAGGAATGTTCGATGTGTCATTAACGACAGTGATGATGTATTGGATGATGATGTTCCCAATCAGGACTATGTTGTTGTAGTTAGAAACTGTAATGAAAAGCTTCAACATATTCCTGATCCTCAAATTGATGTTATAATTTAAATGAGTCAAATTCAACTTCTGGTTGACACAGGAGCTTGCATCACCATTGCATCACAAGAAAAGTATCAAAGATTTTGGTCTTAAAAAAGCTTATTACCACCTGATATTCTTACTGTAGCTTTTGAAGGAAGCAAAATTGAATTGTTAGGGAATATTTGGGCCACCATTAGTGTTTTAGGAGAAACTATTAAAGACAAAGTATATGTTGCCAAGAGAGGGATTAATGTTCTTGGTCTCATTCACCAAGCTGAATTTGGTTTAACTATCAAACCTGCTTCGGAGAATTCTGTTTTTATCAACAAACAATCCAATAGTAGTTACATTAATACTACTAAAGACATTTACTCCCTTTCTTGTAATCAAGCGCACAATGATTGGCAAAACCAAGTTCAGTAAAGTCTTTGAAGAGCGTTTTGGCAGAATTACCAATTTTCAGCATTTCATTAACCCCTTCCATGCTGGCCCGTTTCCGCCGCTGTGCGGTAAACAAACAAACAGGGCGGGGCCGTGACGAACCCCAGCCGTCATCCGCACACGAGCGCCGCGTGGCGTGACGGCTGGGGTTCGTCACCAACATGGAAGGGGTTAAAGTCAAAGAAAATGCTAATACTGTCAAAAACAAGTTTCGTAACGTGCCATTAAGCATCAGGGATGATCTCTCTAAACATCTGCAAACACTATGTGACCAAGGTATAATTGAGAAAGTTGAGTCCACCCTTTGGCTTTCACCCATCGTTTTAGCAAGGAAAAGGTCTGGGTAACTGAGGATGTGTGTGGACTTCATAAGCCTTAATGAGGCCATCTGGGTTGATGGTTTTCCTCTTCCACGTATTGAGGATCTCATTGCCAAAGTTGGGTCTTCATCATGTTTCACTAAATTGGATCTCAAAGCCGCGTATCATCAGGTCGTACTTCGCCCTCAGTTCCGAAATTTTACGGCTTTTGTCACTCCTGATGGTGTCTTTCCATTCTGCCGATTACCTTTTGGCCTGGCTTCAGCGGCTGCGGTCTTCCAGAGACTTATAACTGAAATGTTCAGACACAATCCCAATCTTGTAGTATTTCAGGACGACATTCTTATCTTTGCCAAATATGAGATTGATCATGACTCAGTTCTTGATGAAGTTTTCACTGTATTAGAGAACAGAGGGGTGACTCTACAAAAGAGTAAATGTTCTTTTAAAGTAAAAGAGATTGAATATTTAGGTCATGATATTTCCGAACAAGGCATAAAACCTAGACCTGGTTTGATCAAAAGCATTATAGAATCACCTGCTCCTCAGAACAAAAAAAAACGTCTGTCTTTTCTTGGCCTTTGTGAGTTTTATGCAAAATTTATAAAGAATTTTGCTAAAACTACAGAATGTTTCAGAGCACTACTTAAAAAAGGGGCAAATTTTGTCTGGTCGGAAGAATGTGAAAAAGGTTTTCAATCCATCAAAAGTCATATTGTCAAAGCACCGGCTCTGCAACCTTTTGTTGAAGGTAGAGAAACTGTTGTCACAGTTGATGCATGCGAGTATGTTTTGGGTGCTGTTTTATCGCAATTTGCAGAGGGTAGAGATTACACAGTGGGATTTGCTTCTAGGACTATTCGTCCTGTTGAACGCAAGTACTCTGTAATTGAAAAACAACTGCTAGCTTGTGTCTGGAGTGTTGAGAACTTTCAGTCGTACTTGTGGGGGAGATCATTCATTCTTAAAACTGATCATCGACCTTTAGTTGACATTAAATGCACTACTGCTCGTTTGGCCAGGTTGTCAACAAAATAGTTAGAGTTTACATTCAATGTAGAGTACATTCCTGGAGGAAAAAATAGCGGAGCGGACCATTAATCTTGGCTCCCTATTCATGATCTACATGAACAAGACTGGGAAACTGATGTAGAAGAATGTTTTGTGGCTTGTACCAATCATGATATTCCCTCCTTTGCTGAAGATGACAGAGTCGCTGAAATCGAGAAAGATGCCTTTCTCAGTGAGGTTGTTTTATTGATCAGAAGAGGTTGGCCAAAAAAGAAATGTCTTTCTCAAGATCTTAAAACGTTTTGGAACGTCAAAGGTGAACCTTCCCTTGAAGGTGGAAAAATTGTCAGAGGTGGCAAGCTTGTACCTCCCACATGTTACAGAGAGAAAATCTTCTTGGCTGCTCACTCTGGCCATCAGGGTTCTACCATTACTAAAAGAAAAGTCAGATCTGATTGTTGGTGGCCTAAAATGGACAGCCAAGTTGATGAATTGGTCAAACAGTGTGTACGATGCAGTACTAGCGATAAAGTTCTTGTATTGGAAGGTTCTGTTGAACTCCCTGTATCCCCCTCTTGTAAGATCATGGCAAAAATTAGGTATGGACTTTCTTGGGCCTTTTCACGTTCTTCCTGCCAACTCAAAGTATTTTTTGGTTCTTGTTGACCACTTGTCTAGATGGGTTGAAGTGGAACCGATCAGTGTTCCCAATTCAAAAAGTGTTATCACTTGCCTTAACAAAATATTTCTTAGAGAGGGCTACCCAGAGTAAATTCTTACAGACAACGGTGTCCAGTTTATTTCACAAGAGATGAATTCTTTTTTTGCATTCCTGTGGTATCAAACACACCAGAACTCCTCTTTACCATCCTCAAAGCAATGGTAAAACTGAGATATTTAATAGAGATGTTGTAGAATGCGTTCAAGCAGCTAACAGATTGAAGTCATGTATTTTCCAAGCTGTGAAAGATTTTGTTTGGTCGTACCGCACTTCTCCTCATGTAGCCACCAATTTTACTCCATTTGAACTTATGAGAGGCAGAAAAGCCCCCTCACAAGTCTACCCCTTTTGGATGGTGAAATCTTTTCACCAAGATTGTAACATGAGAAGTATGTGGGATTCTGCCAACAAAAAATCTTCTGAAATTAGTACTAGAAAGAGTGAATCCACCACTGAGAAAGAAACTCATCAAATTAGAATTGGAGATTGGGTTATAGGAAAAAATCCTGTATCTGTTAGGACAGGTCTTTTGAAATTCCTAGGTTGTGAACAGGTCATAGAAATTCGTAAAAATATTGCAAAGTTGACCAATTTCAACTGGTGGAATACTTCTTGTGTGGAAAAGGATCGTAGCTTTTCTCACAAAAATTTGAACAATGACAAAAATGTTTTAAGAGGAGATGGTGGTGTCAGGAAGAGCTCCAGATTTAATGTTAGACCCAGCAGATTACGAGATTATGTTTAAGTACTAATGTGTTTCTTCTATATTCATCTATTGTTTAATTTTTGTTTTCTTGTCTGTTGTTTTGTTTCTTTTGTTAAAACGGGGGAGGTGTGGTGATATGATGATGCTGGTAGAATCATGGCAAGGCTGTGATGTCATCTGGAGTGTTCATTCTATGGTGTTCTGTTAGTGACAGTTGCTATCTGCGCTGCGGCTTCACCAGTTGAGACGGCTCTCTTCTCTTGACAATAAATATACTGTGGAAACTACCATTTCTCCTGTGCCTCGTCTTTACAGATGTTTTCAATATTTCTTTATTTTTCAGATTGACATTAAGGTTATTTACAAATAAATAATATTAAACAATGTGTTTCCATTTTGTTTATATTTAAACTGTGCTATTGTTTAGTGTTATGTTCTTAAAGTAGTGTTTTTGCCAGAGAATGTTGATATGGTAGGCCTTGATTGTTTTTTTTTTTTTTGTGAAAACTTTTTATTGATTTTATAACACAAACACAAACAACTTGCAAGGAGTGAAGAAAAAGAGACATCAGTATACACAACATTGCAGTACATGGTGTTGGAGCGGGAAGGACAATCCAATGAGCGTTTGTTCTATCGAGAAAGAGTCTCACAGGGGGGGGGGGGGCAGAAGAAACAAATTGCAAACAGTATACAATAATATGTGGAGGAACCCTCTGGTTACGGGGACGTAGGTGCAACATCTGGGTCAGGAAGAGGAGGGGCACATATATCGCCACGGTAAGTGTTCCACTGAGTCCATATCTTCCCCCATTTTCGGGGGGTACCTCGAGAAACATATACAGTTTTTTCTCTGAACATGCACCAGTCCATGTTTTGTTTCCATTTCCGAATTCCGGGCGGGCCCTGAGCGCCCCACAGTTGCGCAATGTCTCTTTTGGCAATCATGTTGCCCAAGGTCACCCACCGAAGCTGCGACACGGAGTAATCATTCGGTTCCCATACGTTCAGCAGGCATCTCCTTGCTTCCGGCATCGATTGCACCCCGGTAACCTCACTCATCACCTCATGCACACGGGTCCAGAATCGCACTATCTCAGGGCACTCCAAGATGATATGTAAAAAGGTGCCCAGGAGACCGCAGCCACGCCGACACAAACCATCCACAGAAAAGCTCATGTGTACCAAACGGGGACCAGTTACATACACTCTATGCAGGATTTTAAGTTGCACAAATCTAAGGCGCGCCTGGGTGGCCACCTCTTTAGGGGAAGAGATCGCCGCCTGCCAGTCCTCATCGTCCAGCTCCAGCCCATCACCAGTCCAGACCTCTCTAAGGCGAAACAGGAGATCAGACCTGGAGTTGATTAATTTTTTATAGATAAGCGAAATCGTACTGTCAGGAACATGTCCGTCCAGTACCCTGTCCTCAAGCGGGGACGACTCCGGAATCTCCCCACCCGAAGGGAAGACCGAGAGCACCGCGTGTCGGACCTGTGCATAACGAAAAAATTCGCGATCGTTCAAAGCGTACTCGGTTTTCAATTCCTCAAACGTCTTCATTCTCCCCTTAGTCCAAACATCATCAATCCTGCTGATACCAATCAAGTCCCACCTATCAAACCCCCGGGACTGCCAAAGTGAGCCAAGTCTATCAGACGCGTACAGGGGGGTGGCACGAGTCAATTTAGCAGCCCACCCAAGCGCCATGGTAGCATGTCCCCACACCTGGACGGCCGCCCTGGTGGGGCCCGTCACGTTGCGAGGGGTGAGTTTCGAGTAGAGGGCTCTATTGTAGTCGCCCCCCGGTAACAACCATTTGTCCATCTCGAAGGCCGGATTCGGCAAAGGGCCATACATGCAATGATTTATTGCCCCCAGTTGAGACGCCCAATAATAGCGACGGATATCAGGCAAAGCAATTCCACCGTCGTACCACGGGAGCGACAATTTAGCAATGGCGATCCGGGGCCTACCCCCCCACACCAGTCGTCTCTGTAAACTCTCAACCTCACGGAAGTATGTAGCCGGGACAACGTCAAGTGTGTTTTGCAATGCGTAGAGGAAGCGGGGCAGTGACATCATCTTAAACAATGCCGCTCTACCCAGGGGAGAGAGAGGAAGTTTCTCCCAGGCGACCACATCTGCCCGGAGGCGCTGAAGAGGGGGCAGTAAATTACGGTCGAACCGGAGTGCAGGGCTCAGCGTGATAAAAATGCCTAGATATTTAAATCCGTCTTCCACAATCGTGATAGGACAACCACTGGGCAGAAGGGGGGCGGCACCCGACAGGACGTATACACAGGACTTCGACCAGTTGATGACAAGACCCGAGTTTTTGCGGAAGGATGTTAAGACATCAAACAACACAATGAGGGATTTACGGGGTGATGTAAGATAAAGCAGAATATCATCAGCGTAGAGAGATACACGGTCCTCAAACTCCGAATTCCATCTAATGCCCTTCAGGGACGGTTCCCACCGCAACCAGGCCGCCAGCGGTTCCAAGGCAAGAGCAAACAACAAGGGGGACAGGGGACAGCCCTGTCGCGTCCCTCTGCTCAGTGCAAAGGGCGCAGAGACCCGACCATTGACCACCACCTGAGCCATGGGACCGGCGTAAAGCAATTTGACCCACCGAACGAATTCCGAACCGAAACCAAACTTAGCAAGAACCGCCCACAAATACGGCCATTCTATTGTATCAAACGCCATCGTAGCGTCCAAGGACGCCAAGATGGCGGGCTCACGCAGCGTCTCGGCCCGTGCCAGGACGCCATGCAACCTTCGGAGGTTAAGCGCCGTATTACGATGCGGTATAAAGCCGGATTGATCAGGGTGAACCAGGTCCCCAATAACGGTCGCCAAACGTGTCACCAGCAGCTTGGCCAAGATTTTAGGTTCCGCATTAATCAATGAAATGGGTCTAAAAGAGGCGCAGCGATCCCGAGGTTTACCATCCTTGTGGATGACAACAATAGTGGCCAGTCTCTGGTCTGGCGGGAGAGACACCCCACCTCCAAAGACTCAAGAAACATAGAACGCAGATGAGGAGCTAGCGAATCCGGGCGCAGTTTATATAGCTCAATGGGGAGCCCATTAGGGCCCGAGGCCTTGCCGGATCGGACCGAACGGACAGCAGCGGCAATCTTGTCCACAGTAGGCGGAGCATCCAGAGCATCTCTATCAATGTCAGACAATCGGGGAAGTGCAATATCACGCAATAACAGGCGGGAGTCCTGCTCCGATCGATCAGACACCTGGGTGTACACCTCGCGGAAATAATCGGCAAAACATGCAACAATATCAACAGGGTCTGTACAACACTCACCATTCTCCGCAACAATCACAGGGACGACACGACTTGCATTCTCCCTCTTGTCCAACCAAGCAAGCAGTTTCCCAGCCTTCTCACCCACATCATACAGGCGTCCCTGCTGTTCCCTCCCCATTTCCTTGGCAGCTTCAGTGACCAGAGCTCTGTATTCATGTTGTTTCAACTCCAGTAGATGTAACCACTCAGCGGTAACCCCAGATTCCAAGCTCTCCTCCAGGGCCGTGACCTCCCCCTCAAGTCGAACCATCTCAGCACGGTTGGCCAACTTCACGCTACCAATCAATGAGAAGGCCTGGCCACGAATGACCGTCTTGTAAGCTTCCCAAAGTAAACTAGGGGAGGACACAGAGCCCACATTTTCCTCAAAGTAACAATCGTGTGCTTTAGCCAGCTCATCCCTGACCCTGGGGTCCTTCAAATACCAGGGGTTGATCGGAGCCACTCGGCCCGCCGAACTCTGCCGTGCATCAACCACCAGCCAAAGCGGAGAGTGGTCCGAGATACCCCGTGCCAGATGTTTAACTTCCCGTATGAGGGATGCATGGGCCGAGGGCAGTAATACGTGATCTAACCTTGAGAGACTACCATGAGCACCAGAATGATAGGTATATTGCAACTGTCCCGGGTGAAGCAACCGCCAGCAATCAGTGAGCCCCAGCGTCTCCAGGAAGTCACTCAACCAAGTCTGGGCCTTCGGCAGTTCCCTGGGAGGGTGACGATCATGCATCCCCGAGACCACCGCATTAAAGTCACCCCCAACCAAAAGCAGACCCTCGGGGAGACCCAGGATAAGTCCACTCAGATCAGCAAATGTGGTGGCCTGGAGGCCCGGGGGCACGTACACGGAAATCAGAATAAGAACCTTCCCCTCCCAGCGCCCCACAATGGCGGCGTATCGTCCCTTATCATCCAATATGACATCATCAATGGCCAAGGGGAGGGAGGTCCGAACCAGAATGCCTGCCCCCCTAGAGCCCGAGGTGAAACCCGAGTGCGCCACAAGGCGATAACCCCGCCTATTCAAAGCGTGGCACTTGTTGCCGAGCAAATGAGTCTCCTGCAGTAAAACAACATCTGGAGTCAAACGTTTCAGCAATTGCAACACCACCCGCCTCTTAATCCCATCCCCCAACCCGTTCACGTTCCAACACAATAACCGAAGTCCCCTACCCCCCATCCCTATGTTCAGCCCCTCCCCCGTCCCACACCCAGAGCAACTGCAAAAAACAGGAGTGCGCCTTTCCTTCGCCTTGCAAGTAACAATAAAATTCAAACAAACAACCCAGTTCCCCCAACAAAGTCAAAACAACTATACCCCCCACCCCGCACCCCTGCTGAAGACCAAAGAGCCCCATAAACTCGCAGTGTGCCTGTCGCCCAACCACCCAACTAATCTACGAAAAGAAAACCCAGGAGGAGAAAGGACCCGTTCACCCCCCACCCACCCCCAAAAAGACTGTTACTTGCAAACATTAAGAACACAGCATAGCACAGTTCAAAGCCAACGGGAAGGGTACGGGGTCAAAGTCAACAGTTACTCTTGCTCCGTCGGGCCACCCCCCGCCCGATCCGACTTGCCAGAGTCCTCAAAAGGTTCATGATCCGTAGGCAGTGTGTCGAGCCAGTCACTCACAACCCCAGGATGGTCGAAGAAAAAAGTACGATCCCTATGTACCACTCGCAAACGGGCCGGAAAGAGCATGGCATACTTCATAGACCTTTCCCGGAGTCTCTTCTTGACCCCTTGAAACCCCAGCCTCTGTTTCTGGACCTGTTGTGTAAAGTCCGGATAGAAGCTGACAGTAGAGTTCTCAAAGGCAATGGGACCAGACTGCCTCGAAGCCTGCAGGATAGCGTCTCTGTCCCGGAAATGAAAGATCCTCGCAATGATGGGTCGAGGGTTAGCACCCGATTTAGGTGTGCCGCCGGGGATCCTATGTGCACGTTCGACAGCGAAAAACTTGCTGAGACCCTTGGGCGCCAGGTGATTCAGCACTAGGTCTTCCACCAATAGGTCCGTCGAAGCAGCAGTCGATGATTCCGGGACCCCAATCAGGCGGATGTTATTGCGCCTGGCACGACTTTCATAGTCCTCTAGGTGCCCAGAGTAATAATCATTGGCTTTCCTCAGATTCCCGACTTCAGCTTGCAAGTCAGAGACGTCGGTGACCAGGCTAGAGGTCTTAAGATCCAGGGATTTGACCTTTTCATTCGTCTTCGCCAAGTCCGCCCTGATCAGATTGACATCATTCGACACCGTATCCAGCTTGAGAGTCAAGGCCTCATATGGTTGCCCCAATGAGGCCTTCATACCGGTGATGGCGCCCATGAGATCTCGCAGCGAGGGCTCGTCCTCAATCGATGAGTCCTCCGGCATTGTCGTCGAGGGTTTAGCTGCTGCTCCCGGCGATCCCTTAGCTAGAGTGTACCGGTCCATAATGTTCGTTTGCAGGGCACTCCCTCGAACGCCCGGTTTAGACCCGCGCTTCCCACCCTCAGGCTTGGTGGCCATCTTGGATCCTGGACCCGTACGGGTCGCCTGTTGACGGGTAAAAATGGTGACTGCGGTGGCAAATGTAGGACCAAAAGGGCGAAGGTGGTGCCAGTCTCAGACCTAGAGGCCGCTACAGATCGGCAGTAGGAGCGGAGAGACCAAGGGTGTAGGAGCGTCCGGCCGTCCACGGAGCCGACAAAGTCAGGTTGAGCTCCGGACAGGAATCGAAACCGAAAGCGGTCGCCAGCCCACGCAAGTCTGGCAGTCCGTTGTTGTTCACTTACTGGACGGCAAGCGAGACAAGATAGCGCGGGGCGTCACCATGGAGCAGGCCAGAAAACTGCGACAGTCTGTAGCTCTGGACCCCGAAGTCCAAAAAAGTTCGCTGAAACAAATAAATGAGCAGTAGAACCGTGCCAATAAACACCCGTCGTCTGAACCAGGATAAAGTACAGGATAGTCGATGGAGGTGGCGAGGGTCCGGGAGCCCTGTGCTCACGCGACCATCTTGGGTGCGCGCGAAGCTCCTCCTTAGGCCTTGATTGTTAAACATTCCATGCTAGGATTCAGTGCCTTTCTTTTGAGTAGTTCTAACAATGGTAGGGTGTAAGGTTGCTACTTTCAAGGGTTTCTTGGTAGAAATTGTTCCACCGTTCTACTATGTTATTTTTTGTTGCTTCTCCCACCATGGGATATGATACTTGGGTTAGAGTCGGTTCCTGCTTGGTGCAGGGGACAACCAACGCATATTCAATATAATCAATTAGTGGAGCTTGTTTCTTGCTTTTGGTAAAAGGAGGCTTCAAAAAGAATGTGATAGTGTTTAGAGACTTCTGGTAAAGGGACGTCTGCTAAAGCTTCTAGTTTTTGTATTTGCTATGTGTATTCAAAGTTAGTTGTGTATTCTATGCTCACAGTGGATTTGTGTTGGCTCCTCTATATGCTCTGGTTGAAGTGATAGTAGCACCCTTCAGCTGCAGGACAGGTTTGGATAGGTTTTCCGTTTAATGAAAATCCTGGCATGGTCGAAAATTACAAAGATTTTTTAGGGTTATAGCTGTTAGTTTGTTGCTTTACATGGGCTAGCATTTTGATATAAATTGCACTTTGTCAGGTAGCTGCGCACACACTCATGGGATGTTTGTATTTTGGTATTTACCATGTATTGTGTACATTTGACTAAATGGAGGGGCGCTCGACTTTAAATGGGCCATTCGTGATCCATGTGTTACAATGTTAGCAGCATAAATTATAATTCGTCTATCGATATTGTGGTTGTCGTTTCGTTAAGGTGTCTTTTATATAGTGTTGTTAGAATGTAATGGATATGTCTATTTCGTCATATCTTTTAGGTGCTACTAGTGCTTTTTCTTGATGATCCATGTGTTGTGGAAATTTTAATTTTTTTGGGTTTAGAATACATTTTCAGGATCCTTTGGAAAGATATTTTCAAGTATTTTTCCAGTTGTTCCGGTGAGCTTGGACTGGCTTCCCCCAGGTCCGACAGGCCATTCCTCGCTTCTATTTCTGTAATATTGGGATAATGGGGGAGATGAATATTTTGTCTAACATTTCCTGTGATGCCATTTTTTGGTGGTAGCACAATCAAAGCATGCATTAGAATAATATTCTAACTGGTCAAGAAAGGTAACAGAAACGCTTACATACCAGTCTATAATAAACTTATACAATACTAGAACAAAGCAGGAGTACCTTGGTGAGTCTTTCCTGTCAAAGCTAAAACTGGACAAAAGGGACAAAAGCTGCAGCCTTTGTGGTTACCATAAAGAGATATGATGCTTCATCTGTGTCTGCCAACATTTATTCCAGGCATGAACATTCTCCGCAAGACTTTGGTTTTAGGAATGGACAGTCTTTCCTGCCGACAAGCTCCAGTTTCGTGTCCAATATGGACAAACATGCAACTGAAATGCAGATTTGTTAAGTTCATGATGATAGGAGAAAACTTTTTCAATTGTTTTTACCTTGGTCTGTGTCAGAAACAGTCTCACATAAGAGGGTATGGAGTTGGAGAACTTACCTGAAATTCAACACAGGTCCCCACAAAGTGAGGAAGGTGGAGTGAAGACAGAGGAAGAAGATGACCAGATGCCATGATACCGTCCAGAGACATGTGAGGAATTGTTATAGGGCAGGCGGTTTACCCCTCTTTCTGGAGACCAAGCCCGAACAGCAAAATCGGTGCTCTGACTCCAGACCACCGTATAAGGGCTACGCGAGACAGGCAAGGAGGCCACTCTAGTGACCCAAAACTCCGAGCATCGAAGTCTGGAGGTACCCGGGGGACCCCGCCAGTTTTACTCCATTACCCATCATGCTCGAGGAGGCGCGCAGCTTTTGCAGGTGCATGAGAGGGTTAGAAACCAGCAAGGGAGGGGGAGAAAGGGAAGGGAGTTGGCAGCACATTAAGGGAAAGTAAAATGTCATAGCTCTCATATTGAGAAAGGATATATAACAAGTTGAGATTGGAGTTTTGTTTTTAGAATCAAAAGTTAATTTCTAGAATAAGGCAATAATAGAATTGTACTATTCCGGATCATTTTTCTCCCTTAATTAAGTTCTAATTCTTTAACTACATGAGAAATCCTTATTCTTTTGGGAATCTTTGATTAATTGCATACTGAGTCATAGAGAGTCTATATATGTAGAGAGTGTCTTAAAGGTATTCTGTGATTATGTTAACCATTACACTATATTTCATTGAGGCTTCAGGCAGGGTTCAGGTGGTGCTCTCATTACTCAAAAATTATCTTCCAATAACAGCTTTTTTTAGAATTTGATATGTTGCTGTTTCTTACATTATCTGTGAGTTATAGAATTAAATATTAAAATCTCGAAATAATTATATAAATATATTTTTACATTATAGGTGTACATAATTTACTGACATTTTCGATGTTATCTTTACTTCAGTTTGGTTGTACATTTTGGTTTTATACGGCTGTTTGCTTCTGATTTTGGTGACAGATTATATTTATATTATATTTGTTGCAGTCTGACAGGAAGACATAGGTTAGATGTATTGGTTTAATCCTATTTTTTACTTTAATAGTCTTTATTTTCTTCCTTTACGTCATAATTTTCAGATGCCTGTGGTTTAATCTTCTTTTTGCTTCTGAACTAAATATGAAATACAGTTTTACTTATTTTGCTTATTTTTTATAATTATTCACTTATATTTTTCTAGTTATTACTGGGTGACTTTTTTTGCCAACTGCTTTTTCCAAAGTGACGGAGCGCGTTGTTAGCCTTCTTGACCCAACGACTCGCTTGCCCCTTCTACTCAACCACAGTGCGGAGGATTCCAGTTTCCCTTACTACAGGCCCAGTCCTCCCATTGAGTTTAACTTCCTGCACAAATCCTATTGTATTAGGATGGAAGTGCTTTAGAGGATCTGGGTCCCTGTCCCAAATGCCCATAGCTACTGTGATGAGTGCAACATGTCCCTTTCAGAAACCTTCACCTGCATGGAACATGCTTGCTATTACGGGTGTCACTAGGCCAAGTTCCTTCTCTTGACAGCCTCTCTTGTAATGTCCCACCTTGTGGTACTTATAACAAGTTACTACCATAGACTTATAATGGCTTCCATGCCTTCCCTTGTGATGCTCCTTCCCAGATACACCATTACTATTTTCATATTTTCTGAGACTGCCACAAGTCCAAGAGAATTGCCCTGACCCTTATTCTGAGGTTTGGAACCAGTCTGTAGAGAGTGCTTCTCCACCTTTGTCTTGAACCGCTTATCATCCTACACTGAGAGATCAATACTCTGGACCTGAAGATGTATTTTACACGCCGGATTCTAGTGCCCAGAACGTTTTGGTCACTGACTTACACGTCCGTCACCAGCGTCCCTACTACCATTGGGACTCCATGATTATTCTTAGAATACTTAACCGTATATTTATTGTGGACTACCCGTGTCGCAACCTGGTTGGAATTATCACTGGTACAGCGATTCCATTGATACTTTGCTAACATAACAGCCCTGAAGAGTCACAATTGTACCACATTGTGACGAAACACGTGTTGGCTAGTTTGTTCATTCTGTATTGATCTGGATTAAAAATCTCCATTATGATGTCGACTGGCTTAATGTCTACAAAAAAACCAATTAGAATTTCTGTTTTTTACATTAAAACCTTCACCCTTATTCATGTGCACAGGACTCTGTTCTATATTTTATTTTGTTTTTGTGTTATTTTTAAATTTCTATATTCCTTTCTTTATATAGTGTCATACAATCCTTGCTAGGGAGAGATCTCTTAAGCAAACTGAACTGTTGTGTATTATCTGTTTCTCTGTTTTATGTGAAATTGTAACTCATGTTCAAAAACCTCTAATGTGTCTGTATCTATTAATATTTCTCAAGTGCCTTAAGCCCTGTGGAATGGACACACAAATGTTGTAGGCTGTGTTCTTTCTGAGCCACAGGTTAAGATTAATCTTAAACCTTTGAA